>NC_056728.1:1930676903-1930756541 GCF_019279795.1 Protopterus annectens | reverse complement strand
TGCATCAGAGCATATGAGGATGTCCCTGCACCGATGGTGTGGATGTCAGGGATGCGGCACAGGCATCATCATATGCACAGGGTGTTAATGTTTGTCAGAGGCCTAGGCTGCATCATTGAATGACATCAAGTATGTAGGTTTGGGCCTTTGATCTAATTGGGCATGTGTGGATGTTAATCATGTGTGCATTGCGGTGCTCTACATATGTGTCCAGTGTGTGCGTGTATGTATGCACACAGTTCTCCCATATGTGTGGCCTACACAGGGGTATTATTGACAGGTACAGACTATACAGGTGAGGTTTTACAGTTCACGGTGTCTGGCCACAGACATGTGACCTGTGCCTGCCAGGGGTTGCACGGGCACTACTAGACAGAGGTGCAGATTGGGTACTGTCTGATGTCACTTGTCCACTGGAACCATGTCCCTGTTGGGACCATCCCAGGCCATGTGCACGTGGCCTGCTGTGTCGTGGTGTGGACAGCACAGCACCAGATGCACTGCTGCTGCTACTGCCACTATGGGAGCGGGCATGTGAGGTAGCTTGTACACGTAGACCTGACACAGGTGATGTAGCAGGCCTACATCCACGTGCCTGATGCCTCACTCCTACCAGATGTTCCAACACAGACAGCTCACGCTCGCTGATTGTCATGTCATGGTCAAGGACTCCAACCATGTCACCAACCTTCTATCCAAAGCATCAGCAATCTGCTGTTGAGCATTTACCATTGCCTGAATGTTGTTGTTTAAAGAATGGACAGCAGCTCTCTGTAGCCTCTGATCTTCTCTGTTGCGCTGTTCAACACATGTCTGTGCCTCCATTACAGCCTGAAACATGCATCTGGTGACACCAGCTGCTGCACTCTGTCGTGCAGGAGCATGTTGGCCAGAGGTCCTCCTACGAGCAGCACTGGCCACGTGCCTGTGTGGGGCACCACCAGTAGTTTGGCTGACACCATGGTGTGCAGGCACACCTTCCATAGCCCCCACACTTTCCTGTTCCAAGCTACCACACACCAACTGTCCTTCCTCTATGGCCACTGGTGATGGGGTATGTGCAGGTATGGGATCTGTGTGCGGGGATGAGGTGGACATAGATGGAATGGCAACTAATGGCACAGTTTCAGCCACTGACAACACTGCCTGTGTCTCGATCATACATTCATCATCACTGCTAGAGTCTGTGGGGACACTAACATCAGATGTACCGCAGGAGGGCAATGCACCTACATCACCTGTGAGAGCAGACAAGAACTGTAAATTACAATCTATACAATAGACACACACAGACACACGCATGTGATATGACATAAGGCATGCAACATGCATGTGATACGGCAGATGGCATGCAGCGCAGACAATAATAGTGGTAGTTATCATACATCCCTGGGTTGCACACAATAGCATGCTTGTGTCATAGCAGATGACATGCAAATTACACAGTCATAGTAGTAGTTAGCATACATCCCCATGTTATACCATGTGGACCAGCACAGGTTAACAGTACACCTGCCTGATGTGTGGCATATGACATTGATAATCACATATAATATGACATGTGATCTGCTGACGTGTGCAATGACATGCATACATGTTTAACACAATGGTGTCCTGTCAAATATACAGTGGGGAAATGGTGTCCCAATGCAGTGTTGTCTGTCCGCCCTACAGATATACTGCACATTTAGCTGATGTGCATGGCCATTGCAGGGAATCATGAGGCATCTCTAGTGCTACACAGTGTGAGTTACAGACAGGGTTCATAGCCATGACTGTGTTCAGAAACAATACATATATACTGTGGAATGTGACCCACGTCACTGAGGTGTATACGCACTAAACCATGATGTGGAAGTTGTGACACAGGTCACTGATGGGTATACGGATGACACCTCTGCATATCTGCAACCATATTGCTGCAGCCTGGCAACTATGGCCAGACATGGCAAACACGTTGGTACACCATGTCCCACATGACATCTGTGTACCACACACACACACACACACACACACACACACACACATGAGGAGATAGTATGACATTTATGTCCAACACCAGCAACGGGAATGTACTGTATCTGCGGCCTGATGTGGATACTGTACAGGTGACTGCTGTCATGTCACAACACCCTCAAGATGTTCAACCCATCTTATGTGGTGGATTGATGTTATGCATACACAAGATGTGCACAGGCCTGTAGGATGTCTAGTGTCCCACATCTACAATATGACCATTATACAAAGGCCATGGTTGAACCATTTGTAGCCATTGTATGACAGGGTATACACACAAGCACAGCACATCTACTGTGTGTGTTGCTCCATGTCTCTGACCATCCTCCATGGCCATGTGTGTACCTGTGTTGTCCAAATTATTGTGATGGGCATCAATTTCACATGTCTGTGTTGTCCCATATGACATATATGCTCCACTGACAACAGGGTTATGCAGATAAAGGGTGGTATGTGGGATATGTTTTCAGGTTATGTAGACAGCTTAGCAGCCAGACCAATAAATGTCATGGACATGTCAAGATAGCACATCACATTGTGTGACATTCATAGCAGGGCTATGATCCACACCGGTGAAACCTTTGTGCTGGCCATACTCCAGCCCACTGTGTAGTACTGTTTGTATTCACCACATGTGTAGATCAGATCTGTAGTACGTCCCTAAAGTGAACAGCACCTCCACCATTGTATGCACAGCTGTCAACACATCTGGCAACAAAGTCTGCGAGGATTCATGTCGGTGAGATGATTCACATAGTTTGCAAGTGTTGCACATGAGTAGTCATTGTGATGCATTGCAGGTCCGACCTGTATATTGTGACAGGACCATACATTATGTGTACATGTTGTAAATGGCCACATGGCAGATAGATTTGTGCATTATGGTTCCTGATAAATAATAACACTCTCACCTGCAATGGGCTGCTGTCACAGCGGAACACCAGAGGTACCTAAATAGGAGTAACACAGCAGTATGAGCATAATCCACCCCTTTATAAAGGCTACAGGGTGCAATGTGCATAACACATACACCAGTACATTAGACTATACTATGGTGTATGCACATGTGTGCATACACAGAGTAGCATACTATAGTATGCGGCATGTGTATTTACATGCCTTGTGTATGATGTTACATTACATATTGTACAGTGACACATGCAACTATATGGAATATAGTTGTTATAGGTGCAGTACTGACTTACCAGGCAACTCTAGACTCAGTGGTTGAGAGACACCTATCTCCACAATATCGGCTAAGGCTTGTGGATGTGGTTCAGCAGGTGTTCCCAGGTTGGCCAGTAGTTCCTCGGTACATGTGAGTGGGGGCTGGGTTGGTGGTCCACCACCTGTTGCACCTTGTTCCCTGGCGATGGCATTTGCACGCTGTTTCACCCATCTAATGAGGTCTGTACAGTGTCTGCGCACCTGCTGGAATGTGCAGTTGTGGCCACCCACATCATCAACCCTCCTGTGAAGTTCCATCCACAGGGCATCCAGCTGCTGTGCATCCTGTAGCACATGGCTGAACAGGATATTGTGATTGTCGAGTAGGTATGGGATGAGGGCCTCATCCTCCAAGTGTGTAAAAGGGGGAAGCCTTGCACGTGGCATACCTGGGAGACATAATGATGGAGACAGGTCACAGTAACTCACAGAGACATACAGAGCTACAGCTGAACATACATGTGTATCGCATTAATTCAGTTTAAATAGTTGTATTTGCAAAACTACATGACACTGACGTGTTTGTGTCACACACATTTGACACTCAATTTTGAGTGGATATTATCACCATATGTGTGTGTGTGTCACCTGTTTACATTGCTCATACTCCATGTGGTTGCTGTCTTGATGTGGGCATGTCTGTTTGCCTGTACTGGTGTTCCTACCTATCAGCACATGGCTGGATGTGTCCACATTAATGCAGTCGACCTTGATGCAGTGTATATGTCACATATAAGGACTTACACTGCCTTAACAGACATGACCTGTGACCCTGCAGACATGCTCACATAAGGTTTTACATGTATGTGTTCTGACATATACATCTAGATGGCACTGTACAGTGATTCAACATCCTGCCATCTATCACCTGTGTTGCACATGTGATACACATGGGACACTGGCTAGCCAGATGGTATTTGCAGGGATATATATCAACTATAGCATATACAGTCAAAGTCAACTAGTGGCTATATGCCAAGGGCCATGTATGAATCTAGGATGAAAGGTTACCTGGCAGTAGCTGACAGGCGGGTCTGTGGGGCCAGGTGGAGCAGTGCCACATTACTGATCCACAGGGTTAATGATACATATACCATGTGTTACCATGCGGTCATCACACCATGTCTGAGAGGGGAGCGATGTGCAGCTTTGACAGACAGGAATGCATAGTATGGCAGGACTATGTCAACTGTATGGGACAAGGATCTGTCCAGCATGTGTTAGGTGGATGTCCATGAAGTGTGTGTTCGAGATCAGGATGAGTACGTATAGCATGTCCAACATCACTGGGTTGGACATGGATTTATTCAGGGTATGAATCATGCTACATAGTGGAGATGAGGAATGGGAAGGCTGGTGTAGGCCATCTGCACTTGGCCAATACCCCTTAAAGGAAATATGTGATCTGATATGGGTCACTTGAGTGTTCTGTATGGCTGGACAATGATCTCTATATTTATGAATGGCACCCTATCATTATTAGTCTTGCCACATATGACTATCTGACAGGTGTGGTGACATAGCTATCACAGGGAAGACAACTGCCTAGCTGCATCCCCACACAAGTGTCCATTATGTTGACCGCTGCCTAGGTGTTAGTTCATGGGCACAGGGTTATTAACATAGGGGTGACAATGCAAGTCAGCTATTAGTCCTAGGTCATAGTCATTCACATACTTCAATAGGCAGATGTCTTCTGTTTGTCTGTGAGGTATGGACTACAATGAGGGGGAATAAAATTCATTAAACATGACATACCGTAGCTGCCACTGGTGTGATGATCATGTAATATCCAGACACCTTCTTTAGTGTTGGTTCTGCCAGCAGTCCTGTTGCAAAACACTCCTGTGACATAGGAATGTACCTCTAGTATACTGAGTATAGGTGGAACACAGTATGGGTGATGATGTCCTATGACCTGGCAAGGTTATGATATGCAGTGTGACATCAACCATACTGTCATCTACATCTGTACTGCTGACATCACTTAATTGATCAAGGTTCATGGCCTTCCAGACCAGACTCAGCAGGGTAGTAGTAAAGTAGTTTCCATTACCAGTGGTGTCTCCCCCTTTGTGGGTTGTGATACCTGTTGGTGAGCACCATTCAGTGTGTACACAACCTGACATGGAGCTATGTTTTACATGATGTGTACGTGGAGAGCATCTTGTTTTACCATATGTGTATGATACAACCTGTGATGTGGGCAGGTCCCATGCAGACTGAGTGCGGCTTGTACCTGCATAGTTGTGGGTACAGGGGCCCTGTGGTGTACATGGATATATGCTTGTGTACCTGTTGGGGGGAGGGGGCCGTGTGTTTATGTTATCCAAGACCCTATCTGGATTGCTTATTCATGCTAAGCATTTGTTAAGGACTTGTAAGCACTATGTAAGCTAATAATTACTGTAGCACTCAATCTTCCTCATTACCTACAGGTAAGAGTGAACAGGTTTTGTACATACTTTTCTCACTTGCTTAGAGTAATGTAGCTCTTGTACTCACTTTCCTCACTTATCTAGGTATATGTAGTTCTATATTCAGACATGTCCAAGAGTCAACTGCCAGTGTTCTCACCTGTCTATCTGATGAGTCTGGACATCTTGAGGCAATGTACACATTGCCTCATGTACACAGACAAGCTTCTCCACCTACCACCCAACACTACAACCTGTGAGAGATGCACTCATCTAGCCAAACTGGAGGTAAAGGTCTCTCCAACCAAGCCTGAACCTGACTGTCATGTGGAGAAGGTACACATTCGCACAACACCCCACTCATCACATACGTCTCACTGAATCTACCCCACCGTTAACTAGGAAAACTACTCGTGTACCAACACATTAGTTGAACTGTTTCTGGAATTTATAAACACCAATGCCCTGACTCAACATATTCACAAACACACCAGGGGTAACAGTATCCTAGACCTAGTCATTAACAACATGAGTGACTGGTGCTCCACACGTGAAGCCAACTCCTTGTTGGTCCGATCAAACCATGTGCTGAACACCATTGATATCCACATCCCGCACCTACCCCCAATTATAGGGAACCACAGTATAATATGTCTACAAGGCCAACTACATGCTTCTTAAGAAAGACGTGGTGGACATCATGGCACCTATGCAGATGGACAGTACCGTTACAACTGCTGAATCCTACACAAATGCACTCTATAAGCACTTACAGGAGTGCATGGCTTGTGCTATCCCAAACAGAACCAGGATGCTATACTCCTAATTAATTAAACCAATTTGGTGGTCCCCTGCCATAAACATACTGTACTACAGGAGGAAGACACTCTTGCAAATGAGAGTACAATATCATGTGTGGAGGAGCTCCCTGGCCAACCTCAGTAAGAAGTGAGATCCCTTATAAGATCCTCCAAAGCTAGCTATGAAAAGTATAACACAACTAATACCAACAACAGCCACAAAGCATTCTATAGCTATGTCACATATTTCGATGTCAACAACCAGATCTGCTCTGAGTTACAGAACAAAGGCACAAACATTACAGAAACAATTGATATTGGCAACATCCTGGCAGATCCCTCTCAAAGGCAATATCACAGCATCCGTGAGACCGGACAACATCCCAGGTTGTGTTTTACATAAACTTCAGATCGTACTGTCTCCCCACCTACACACCATGTTTAATAATAGCCTCACATCGGACATAGTGCCCCCTGCATGGCGCACAGCAACAGTTATCCCACTCCACAAAGGTGGCGCCACAATGGACCACGGGACCTATTTATCTATAGGCCTGACTAGCCTGGTCTGCATGGCTATGGTGCACATCATGGATCACTGTCACAGAGACATTGGGTACCTCCAAACCTTTGACCCCTCTCTGTTTGGCATTGTTAAGGGTGGACCATGCCTCCTAAACCTGGTGGACTTCTTAGAGACAGTTACCAAGGCATAAGATGAGGGTTAAGAGGTCCACACAGCCTACCTAGATCTCTCATAGGCTTTCAACATCATTCCTCCTTCTGGTATTATCAACATACCCATCTGCCTGAACATTAACCCCTACATCATGTCATGGTTTGCAAAGTGGCTCACGGACAGAACCCACACAGTGGGAGTTGCATACCCTAGATCCGACTGTATACCTCATGTTCGGTATATACTTCTCTGACGTACAGAAAAGCACAGGAGGGCTTTGGCTAAAAAGGTTTGCAGATGACTGCAAACTAGGGGACATAATTGTTTCCCCATCTGTTACAGACACCCTGTGGAAGGGTCGCACTGAGACGGCTACCTGGAGTTAATATCATGGCGTCAAGCTGAATGCCTAAAAGTGCATAGTCATCCCCTTTGGATATAACTAATTACCCATGGACTACCACATAGGTGCTAGTCCCCTACATACAGAAAAGGTAATACGGGATCTGGGAACCCCAGTAGATAGCAATCTCTCCTTTGATACTCATAATGACAAGGTGGTTAGAATATCCTTCTACATGGCCCCCCAATCTCTAATCGGTTCGCATCCAGATCAGAGAGGCCATTGTGACTCCACACATGTCACATTAGGCCCATTAAAGGATATAACACCCCATTTGGGATATACCTTACAAGACAACTGCAACAGCTTGGAAGACCGCACCAGTACCACACCAAAAGGATTACTGACCTCAAACAGATGACCTATGCAGCCCAACCTACAAAACTCCAGCTGAACTCAGTTGCATACCGCATACTCACAGGTGATCTCTGCTTGACATACAAGGCCCATGTCCAACCCTGTATTGCTGGATATGCTCCACCTAAACAGAAGCCCCTGAGAACCACATGCTCTAGGGATATACACCTAACCACAACAATGAGTAGGACGTGCTGGACGGATAGATTCCTCACCCGGACACTCCCCATGTTTTGGAACATGATTCCAGTGTACATCAGGCAGGGCCTCTCATGAGCACTCTTCAAGGGAAACCTTGACGTGTGGATGGGAGACAGACATGTATCCTGGGGATCACTGCAGTGGCTCTGCTGGACAGAGGTACAGGGAACTATTGGCTCTGCCATTCAGAGGCACAGGGAACCAACCTATGGGGGTGGCAAAAGCCAACACATGCTAGCTAGGCTTACTGATACCCTTGGTAAGACAGCCTAGTACCTACCTTTGCACGTATTACATGTCTTATGTGCATGGATAGTTAAATAGCTTTTTCCATTTTACTTTGCTATCATGCTAATAAACTGCCGGCTCACTAAAATACATATGTATCCAGTTATTGAGTATTGTAAATGCCAATTGACATAACTAACGCTTGCCTAACATTACAGTAATGCTATGTAGCTTGTAACACATATCTGCCTACAATACTGTACATTACACAGTTATTGGCTAAATATCCCACAATGCAAATCATACTTGCACAGTGGCCCAACCTTCCACATGTTATTCTCTGCAATATACCCATACATATGGCTACAGTTACAATATATCAACATATACTATCCCCTATTATAGCACATACTTGTTGGACCGGCCCTGCCACTGACATCGGCTGGTGAGGAGTATTTCTGTTCAAAGCCCTTATGGTGTATGCGGTATTTGCCTTGTGACCTACAGCAGTATACACAAATACTACAAGTGTTACTATGCTCAACAATGCATCACTACAAGATAACTGTTTCGACTATATGGATTGCATGCACTTTAAATACTACAGAAAAGTACTACATGCACAGACATACTGACTGTTCTACATATCTTATTAGTAAACCGAGGTGTCGTTAACTGTTGATTCAATCCTTTTCGGTTTGTGTTTCAATGTTCTTTGTAACGTTCCACTGGTATATACGGATGGTTTGAATTTGTGATAACACATCCTGTTCTAGTTACATATCAGTAACATGTGGTATCCTATCCACCAATTGCTGTCCCAAAGTAGTTAATTAGATGCACATCAGCTGTGCAGCTACTCCATTAGCCGATACCATGGCAACAGTGGTGTATAACTGAGTACTTCTTTTGGGGGTTGTCTGTTTGCCTTACATTCAAGGGAGATGGCCTAGATGTGCTTTGCGATATATTTCAACAGCTATATGGAGACACACAGAGATATATTAGCTTCATGACTCCCGTGGACTGTGTGTAATGGCTAGATGATTTACGTCTACATGTGAGTACAGCTGTTATATTTCAGAACTGTGCTACTTATGCAGGGTTTGTTTCTACCTGATACTTCTGCAGATGTTTAAGTCTGGCAAGGATGTTTGGCCAGCTCAAGGCCGTATGGCTATGCATGAACTGTTATGTGGTGTACAGTGTGCTCACCAGACATCCTTGATTTGGTGTACAAGTGTAGCATACTGTGCTGTTACTCAGTAATTGCTAACACATCCTGGTGTACGCACAGCCCTCTGAAATGGGATTAGTGCTAACAAACCCTGTTACATCAGCAACTGTTCCATTGTATAACAGCAGCTGTTTCACATAGGGCATGTTAGTGTGTCTCTGACAAGGTATGTTAAGGCCTCTGCAGATGTTGTACAGTGTGTGAATGATTTGTGATGTTATTACAGTTTGAATTGTAATATGTTTGGGTGTGAGGGTGATGTTGGTGGGTGTACTTAGCAGATGCAGGTGTGTAGGAACTGCTTTTATATATAATCGCTATGTGGGTGAGGGTTCCTTTCCTATTTGAACACCTATCCTTTTGTGGACTAATACAATGGTAATTGCAGGCTGATTCATTAAGGCACTGTTATGTGGTTCCTGTATAGCATGCAGGTGATGTTAGTCCTTGAATCCCTTCGGTAATACATCTGAATGTAATAACGTGTTGCTACATGATAGCTGTGTATTTCTGTCATAGGTATTTGCAGTCATCATAGTTGTGTTGGTGACTGACCCTCTTTGTCTAGGGTTGCCACCTTTTCATATGGCCATAGTGGGACCTTTTCGGGACACACATCTGATTTTACAGGCCGACACAAACCCATGGTCAGTACAAGGGATAGAACTTTCCTTTCTTGCCTAAATATAAGCTTATTCTTGTAGCAGTTTAGTTGCTTATCCTGTTTCCTGTAATATGTAGATATTTTAAATACAGAAATAACTACTGTATGCAACTATTGCATATGGGACATAATTATATCCTACAATCCCAGGACATTTGCCACATTTAATATATTTGGTCAGGACACAACTGCCCAAAGAGGGAGTGTCCCTTGCAAAGTGGAACAGGTGGTAACACTATCATTGGCTCATGTCCATAGCACATATTTGTAATAGTGTATAGGCATACACTCTCCATATCCTTTGTTCATAAAGGTTGGTAGTGGTGGAATGTGTGATTGCTATGGTCCATGTTATACACATATATGAACACTTCAATCATTGTATATGGGAAACCTACAGAATCCCAAAACCATAGTGTTTTGACGCACACAGTACCAGAACAAGACTCCCATACCCCACATTACCGACATCGACAGTAAATCGCAAAGGTAACATGAACATGGAACACACACATGCACACATAGACACACTGCTACCAAACACATCCAAACAAACCATCCTACACTACATATAAGCAGGGGGGCAAGCCCCACACCACCCCCTACATTAATATTCTACATCCTAGGTTGCGCAAACAGACGCACAAAGCTAACCCACAACCACACATTACAGTCCCCCAAGAATACACACCACACACAGAACACACACTTACACACACTACAGCCCTAAGAAATACACTTACACACAGTAACCTACCTGAACCGCAACACCAGAAGCACTGACTTACTGTCCATTAACATCGTGAGATTACACCTCGAGCATCTGGTGTTTTGGTACTGTGTTCTTTCGGACCTTAAGCCTCAGGATTATGTGCGTCGGTATGTAAAGCAGTCAGTATGTGGTAGGTATCCCATTTATATGTACCTCCATGGTTATGTAGATGTTGTTAACCTATCTATATATCTACATATATATGTATATCCCCATATATCGACATATCTCTCTCTCTCTCTATATATATATATATATATATATATATATATATATATGATGTATATATATATATATATATATATATATATATATATATATATAAAACATACACCTTTCATTGGGTACATGCCGGTTTGTCCTATTTCAACACATTCCTACGTTTTGTGTTTTATCCTGTCAGTATACATGACTGCCATTGGTACATCTCAGGTAGCTTAGTGGTATACTATTGTGATGAATGTGTACCTGGTTGTGTGTTCTAATCCTGGCAGTGATATCTTACCTCTCAGGGCAGGCACAGGTAGTGCAAGGGTGATTAACACACATTTCAGCGGTTGTGTGTTCCACATGTTTATTATTCTGTGGAGAACTACCTATATATGCAAGCTGTGTTTAAGGTATACTATGTAACATGTATACATCTGTGAAGATTCCTGTCAGGGATACTCCCCATTATTTGGAACTACATCCCTGATTACATTATACAAACCCCTCACTGACACTCCGGGGAATCCTTGCAGAGTGGGTGGTGAACAGTAGCTACACTCCAGGGATCCCGCAAGTGGCTCTGCTCCACAGAGGAACAGTTAGTTACCGATGGGGTGGCAACAGAAGACACATTTTGCCTATGTTTATGAGTGGCCTTGGCGGTTGGGCATGTACCTACCTATGTATCTATGAACCTGTACATACAGTATGGACACATGCTGATAGCTTAATTTACTGTTCAAGTAATGACTTACCTTGTGCCAATGGTGGTTGTGTATACAATAGTTGAGGGCTGCCTATGTAGGATGCACACAGTAGACCACCTATACATGACAATTTACAGATGGTCGTGTGTGTGTGCCATCCATGTTTGCTGTGTGTGCAGGTAGAGAAGGGTGTCCATGAGTGCCTACACTGTCAGTGTGTGTGCTATATGTTCCCTCTTTGCCAAGGCATGGGCATACTGGGCACGCCTCCGTCTGCCTACTGAGGTTAGCACAGGGTGTTCGTGGACTGAGTCCCCCTGTGCCTGTGGGTCCCTTGGCAATGGTGTTGGGCTGTGAGGGCCTTCACCATTCTGTCCCTGCTGCAGCTATTTCTGCAGGATCATATTGTGTAGCATGGCACATACTATGAAGATGTGGTCACATTTTCCTGGAGAGTACTGCAAGGCTCCACCAGATATGTCCAAGCAATGGAACCGTGATTTCAGCATCCCAAGCACGTGCTCTATGATGATTCTGGTTTCTGCGTGTGCCTCATTATGGTGTTCTTGCATGGCTGTATGTGCATTTCTGATGGGAGTCATCATCCACGGTTCCAGTGCATAGCCAGCATCCCCCACCAGGTGGCCATATGGGATGTCCCCCCTGGCAAATACCTGATACAGCTGTGAGGCATCCTGGATGTGGGAGTCATGATATCTTCCAGGGCTGCCAGCACACACATCCATGATAATGCCCTGGGCATTGCACATGACCTGGCAGTTGATGGAGGGGATTCCTTTGCGGTTTATGTAGCACCTACTGCTCACTGGGTGGTGACTTGATGGATATGTGCGTGCAGTCTATTGCACCCAGTATTTTCAGGTAGTCTGTCACACGGTGAAAGAGACGCATATTGCTGGCCAATTCCTCCTGCATTCGGGGGAAGTATATGTGCTCATTGACATGTGGTAACATGCCATCCAAGAACTGGTGGAGTACCCTGGATGCTGATGCCTGTGAGATCCCCATGATATCCCCAGATGGCCTTTGGATGGTACCTGTAGCTAGTATTCTCAAGCTTACACATACCTTCATGTCCACTGGGATGGTTCCCCTCTGTTACTTCTGGCTCTGAGGCATGGCCGGCACAGCTCAACAAGTTGCTGTATGGTGTCCCTGTCCACCCTGTAATGCTCTACTATCTCCAGATCATGTAGCCCCTGGTAGGTTACCCTGGGTCTGAACACTCTTCTCCTCCTCCGGTGCCTGAGATGGTTATCAGCATCATCCTCCACACTGCCGTTAGTCTTCAAAACATGCTGGTGAATCAAAGCTAAGGCAGCCCCTAACATATATATATATATATATATATATATATATATATATATATATTAAAAGTTCCCCTTCTGCATACACCAATGGTGCAGAGTGTCTGGGAATACACAAGTGGGTGTGTGGGGCTTTCACACCTTATATTATTGTGCAATGGAAGATGTTGGTGTAATTGGGTATGTTTGTGCTATTCCAGCTGCAGGGTATCTTAATTGTTGGTTTTACAGCAGGTACTGCTATTGTGGGGCCTTTGGTGTTGACTTACGCTTGTCTGACGTGATTCATCTATTGCCCTTTACTTCTATTTTCAACCCGATTACCCTCCCATTGTCAGGCATGCATCCAGCTGCCACCTTGTTTTGTGTTTCCACAACCCAGGATTGTGTTGGGAAATGTGTTATGTAGCTGATCTACTGCAAGTTTGCTTTGTTCTGCTGTGACAGTTCTCTTTTCTTTGCTGTACGGTAACTCCCCTTTCTTGCTCTGCAGGTAGCTGGTAGTAGCCTTGTTAGCTGTTGTCTATGGCCCACTGTGAGTTTCTAGGTGTTAATTACTCATTTGTACTCCAATTACCATGCTGCAGCATTTCCTTATTGTCTTCCTGTATCCTTCCTGTTTCAGCTGTGGTGACAGCCGCGCACAGCCGTTTACCAGGTTTCATGCACGTTTTCATCCACGTTCACATGAACTTTCGGTTACCTTGTGTGCTCTCAGCTTAGCAAAGCTATGGCTACTTCCACACCCCATCCTGCTGCTTTGCTTAGCAACATGCAACACGGATTAGCAATGATCCAATGTGCTTACAGCTATGGTGGCGGGCCCCTCTCTTGATGTCATGTTCCAGGCCACTGCTCGGTGTTATAACGCTATGCCGTGTGGTGCACGCTTACGCCAGCGGGGCACTTGTGATTCGGTATTACTTGACTCATTTGCATGGCATTGACTGCTAATTCCTAGTTACCGCACAGAACACTGTCACAGACCCTTAGCAACCCTTGCGCCATGGTTGTGGTGTAGCATGCATACCATTGACTATTATGGGGATATCATGAATTGTGTTACATTACAGTTTTATGACATCTAAATATATTTTCCTTGTGATCCCATTTACACACCGATGCACTGCGATTTGACTTTGTGTTGGTGTGGCCATGACATTAAATGTTATTTTTTATATGTTGTGCATGCTGTTTTATGTCATTGGCTATATATTTAGCCATTGGCATATATTAACATTATAATACGTAAGTTTGGTCTGCTTTCATGGCTCCGATTTTATGTTTGACAAAATGTAAACCGTTTTTTTTTTTTTGGTTTACATTTCTACATGCTTACGCTATGCCTGCACCACTTCATGAATCGCTATATACCTTAATTTGTATGCTATACTGCTGTGCATGGGGTAATTAGCATGGGAGCTGTGCAGCTCTGGCGTACGCTGGTAGTGCACGTGGAAACAGCTCTTACCTGAATCCATATTACATATATATATATATATATATATATATATATATATATATATATATATAGATATATATATATGTATATATATTAAAGTTTACTGAGTGGTTTAGAAACAAATTTGTCCCACTCTTCAAAAAACACAAGTGGAAGGCAGAGCCATGTGAAGAATAATTAAAAAAAATCACAGAAGTTAGGTTATTTATTTACATTTGTTTAATGGGAAAGTTAAATCTGGCACAGGTGTCCTTTTTCAGCCAAGGCCTGGGGAGAAAAGCTCCAAGGTAACAAATTTAATGTAATTAATATTTATGAATAACACATTTTATAATGCAATTATACTGTAACCATGGCATAGTAGTAAGAATAATACAATTTGTATTCATATTCACAAACATTTATATACAGTATTGTACTGAGAATATACAGATAGAAGAGTGTTGTATAAGATAGGCAGGAGTAATTTAAGAAATGCATTACAGAGAATAAGCATGTTTAAGTGTTAGTAGAGAAGGAGCAATGGAATTATTATTTGGGTATGTTCAATTAGAAGTGGGTATAGTACTTTAAGTACTACAGTAAAGTGATGTATTAGAAGGGGATAAGCAGGTTAACTGATTTAATGCTTTAAAGGGCAGTATAACAAGGTGACAAGGCATGTTTGGAGAAGCTATGATACCAGATGAAAAGCAAGGACAAACCCTGGGGGAAGAGAAAGTCTTCTTAAAATGGTTTGAAAAGATGAATGTCTGAGATACACCTGACTGACTTAGGAATTTTATTCAAAGTTCTAGCTACATTATTAGAATAGTGACTGATACCAGCAGCCATTTGCAGTTTGTTTGCATTAAATAACACTTTAATTTTATAAGGTTTACAATTTATTTGGTGTTCTTGCAGTTTCGTGTCACATTACATTTAATTGCTAGTTTTTATCAGTTTTCATTTATCCCTGTTACTGTAAGTAACTGTAGGACAGACAATGCATGGGAATGGTGAAGTACCTTCACTGCAGCATTACATTAAAAATGCAGTATATATGGGCATGTGAGATCTGCTACTATGTAGTCATCCAGAAATATTGTCAAACATATCTTTTAGTGATTGAATAAAAATGTTTGTCGAAGTCCCCTTTGATAAATACACCATACCAAATGACATTTGACAACCTTTATTAAACTTCCATAACAATATTTTAATTTTTGATCACAGCATGAACATCTTTATTGAACAGTATTTTAATTTATTGATGCATATAACCATTTACTAGAGCAGTGTAACCTCCATCACCCTAACCAAATAAGCAGCATCCTCACCTCCACTCGCTTACTTTTATTTATCAAGCAGTGTCCTCACCTTTGCTCACATGCTTTATTTATCAAACAGCATCCCATTGCTCACTTTCATTCACCCTCTCATTGAGTTAAACATCCAACAACAGAGGGGGAACAGAAGAGGGACAAGCCTGCTCCTCTTCTCCGTCAACCAGCCTGACACTGCCTGTTCCCCCTTATTCACTGCAAAACCCACAGCAAGTCCTCCAAAACAAACCTAAATGCACACTAAAGAGGTTCAAACCAATATCCTTTAGGTGTACTTCACCCTCTCTGAACAAAACTGGATCCATGTCACTAACATCCCAATGCCCTATAATATAAATATCCAAAGCAGCCAGTTGCCTAACTAGACTAACATTAACAAACCAATGAGCCCTCTCCAAAGCCAAAATAAGCGTGGTACTACTTCCAACCACACAATACACATACTTGGATATATAACCTTTTAATATAAACAGATTCTCACTTATCCTAACTAACAACTATAGCGTTGGAATTATTCCCACACTGTTACCTGCCAAATGATCACCAGGACTCTACGAAGACTAATTATTTTATTTATTTATTTTATTTTTTTTTATTTAAATTTGTTGACCGGGAGTGTCCGACTGGACGTGGGTCCATTTTCAGTGGAGGCCCGGGGAGAAAAGCTCCACAGTAAAATAAACTGACAGTAGTTACATTGGATTACATAGTGATTAACAATTTAACATAGAAATTACTTACAACATATTTACAGATGAAGAACATAGTACATCAGTAGACAACTAGAATCTTTATCTGTGAAGTACATAACAGGCATTAACAAATGTAACAATGAGAAGTTCCTGCTGTATAATAAGTACTAGGCTTATGAGCATCTGAGCTTGCTATCATCAAGGTAGTTAGTGGAGGTGAAAGAAAGGTAGTAGTTGGATGGGGTGGATGATATTAGAGTGGGAGTTGCAAGGGCATAGCCAGCATGTTTTTAGGTGCGCTTTTAATAAAGTTTTGAAGTTGGTGCATGATGGTACGGAGGTAATTGTGGGTGGGAGTGAATTCCATAATTTGGCTATGGCACAAGAGAATAGTGCTTCACCAGCAGAGTTATTGGCTTTAGTGATCTGCAAGTGATTTTTGTTGCTGGATCTTAGTGGTCTGGTGGTGCGATAGGGTTGGAGTAGATTCTGGAGGGATGGGACATTTAGTGGATGGTTTACTAGTTTGTGGGTGAGTGAGAGTTGATACCACTGAAGGAGGTGAGGGAGTTCAAGCCAGCCCAGTTCAGCAAGTGAGAGACAGTGGTGACTACGGTAGGATGCCCCTGTGGCGAATTTGCGATTTTGTTGTAGCAGGTCTCTAGCTTGTTTAGATCACATTGCCTTAGGTTGGTATATACTGGAGAGGCATAAAGTAGGGTGGAGATAAGGTGGGAATTTGCTATTGAAATCTTTGCTGCTTTGGTGAGAAATTGTTTATTTCTGTATAATGTTCCTAGTTTTTTGTGGGCTTTTTTTATGGTCATGGATATGTGAATGTCAAATTTTAGTTTATTGTCTATTTCCACTCCTAGTAATTTGGTGTGTTCAGTTGGGTATATAGTGGTGTTGTCTTTTGCTGTGATGTTAAAGTGAGTTGTTTTGAGTATGTTTGGTGGGTTGGAAGATGAGTAGTTTAGTTTTGTTTGGGTTGAGTATTAATTGGGCATCGGATAACCATGTTTCAACAGAGGAAAAGGCTTCCTGTGTGACTTTTTGCAGTTTGGGTAGGGACTGGGCTGAGCAGATGATGGTAGAGTCATCTGCGTATTGGATGAGTGTGCCATATTTGGTGGCAGAGGCTAGATTATTGGTGTAAACAGAGAAAAGTAGGGGTCCAAGGATGGATCCTTGGGGAACCCCTATGGAGACAGGTAGTTGGGGAGATATGTCATTCTGCCATACAACGGATTGTTGGCGGTCAGACAGGTAACTCTGAAACCAGTTGGTGACTCATTGTGAGAAGGATAGGTTATTGAGGACAGAGATAAGTTGTTTGTGTGGGACCATGTCAAATGCTTTAGATAGGTCTAGGAAAGTAGCAGAGGAGAGATAGCCATTGTTTTTATGCTGAAGGATAGTGTTAGTAAAGGAGAGTAAGGCAGTGGTGGTGCTATGGTTTGGTCGGAAACCATGCTGAGTACTGGAAAGGAGGTTGTTAGTAAGGAGGTAGTGTGAGACCTGAGAGTGTATGCATCTCTCTAGTATTTTGGAGAGTGGAGAGAGAATAGCTATGGGGTGGTAATTGGTTAGTTCTGCAGAGGGTCCTCCTTTGTGGAGGGGAATTATATGTGAGACTTTCCACAATGTGGGAACGTAACTTTCTGACAGAGATCGGTTAATCAAGATGGATACAGGGTAGGCTAGAGCATCAGCTGCGATTTGTAGGTATTCACTTGGGAGGTTGTCTGCTGCTAATTTGGTGGGTTTAAGTTTAGTTAAGAGTTTTTTTATGCTGAAGGTAGGTACAGGAGAAAAAGAGAAGGCAGTGGGGAGATTACTAGTTGAAGGTGTGGGTTGGAGGGGAGGGGGTTGTGTTGTTTAGCTAGTGATAGTATGGTTTGGGTGAAGTGTGTGTTGAATGAGGTAGCAATATTTTCTGAGGAGTGAGGGATGTTAGGAGGAGGGTACTGACTTTACCTGGGTGGAGGATGGAGTTAATGGAGGACCAGAATTGTTTGGCTGTGTTGTGAGGAGTCTAGGGCAGACTGGTAGTATTGGAATTTGTCCCATTTTATTAGCTTTTGACTCTATTGTAGTTCTAGGAATTTCTGTCTAGCTGCGGGGTTTTGGTTTTGCCAGTGCTCCCAGGCTTTATCCCTGTTTTTCATTTCTGACTTAGTGGTTTTCTGTAGCCATGGGGAGGGTTGTGCTTTGGTTCTGGAAAATCTTATGGGGGCATGGTAATTAAGGATGTTCAGGAAGGTAGTATTAAAAGATTCAACTGCGTCATCTAGACTGAGGTACTTTAGAGCATGCCAGTTACATTCTTTGAGGGATGAGATGAATGTGAGTGGGTTAAAGTTTATTTTTT
Source organism: Protopterus annectens (assembly GCF_019279795.1). Taxonomy (NCBI): domain Eukaryota; kingdom Metazoa; phylum Chordata; order Ceratodontiformes; family Protopteridae; genus Protopterus; species Protopterus annectens. Next base: position 1,930,737,442 of record NC_056728.1, on the reverse strand, counting down.
TACGTATTTGACGATAGATGACAGGTTTAGCTTGGTACAGGTATTTTTTTAGTAGGAATGTTGGGGAGTGATCATTAAGGCTATCTGATAAGCAGCCTGTTATATTTGACTAGGGGTTCTTACTGACTAGTATCCAATCCAGGGTAGAGTGCTTGCTGGAGTTTTTATTTATCCTTGTTGGTGACTGGACTAGTTGGGTGAAGCCATGAAGGTGTACATGATGGGTTGGATTGTTGCCAGAACAGGATTGCCAGTCAATATTGAAATCACCTAAGATGATAGTTTCTTGGGGGAGATGGTGGGTAGACCAGCTGAGGAGGTTTTCTAGTGGAGGGATGTTTTGGCCAGGTGGGAAGTAGCATCCAATAATGTTGATGGTTTTGTTTCAGTTAATTTTGAGGATGGTATATATTATTTCTTCATTGCCTATTTGTGGAGCTGATGATTTTAAGATCTGGATGTTTAGATGTTGTTTAAATATTATAGCTACACCACCTCCTTTTGTTTAGCGGTCTACTCTTAGTATGCCGTAACCTGTAGGGAGTATTTGCTCACTGGTAATGTGAGGTTTTAGCCAGGTTTCTGTCAGGACGACTATATCTGGGGAGTATAAGTCTATGGTGGCATGGAGTTCATGGACTTTGTTGGATATACTTCTAATATTTAGGCTTAGTAGAAGGAAGTCACTTGGCTTTCTATTGGCTGTAATATGGGAGAAGTTGTGGTTTCTAGTCTGATTATGAGGATTGGGGTTGGAGATGGTAGGGCCAGGGTTGGGGTGGATGTCTCCACTTAGGGCTAGTTTTGATATGCATGAGATTATTAGTTTTCTCAGTTTTTGAATGTGTTTGTTTATAAGGAAAATTTTATGATTGTTCTCTGTGGGTAATAGCTATGGTGGGAGGGTTACTATGGTAAGTTGTAGGGATGCTTTACGTTTGAGTAATATAGTTGGTAGAATATGTGGGGGGTGCATAGGGATGGTTCTTGAGCTGGTGGGAGGGGAGCTGAGTATGGGTGAGACATGGGTGGTGGTGTGAGTAGTAGGACAGTGGTAGTGGTTGAGTGGGGGAATGATGGAGCTTTGGTAGGATGTAAGATATGCAAGGAGAGTGCATGCAGTGAGCAAAGGAAAGGTATGCTTGTACATGTCAGTTGAGGAGGTGTGATAGTAGAGGGAATATGGAGGAGGTAGTGTTGGGTTAGCGCTGTGGTTGGCTATTGGAAAGATGGGAGGGATTTGAGTGCAATAAAGGTGGGACCACTGGGGGCGGGAGGAAATAGGGGGCAGGGCGGGGAGCGAAGCGGGTAGAGACCCTGTTAGGTTCTTGTATGAGGGGCTGGAACAAAGCAAGACAAGTATGTGTTAAGAACAATCACAATTGACCAAGGACTGCTCTGAACCTGTAAGTCTTGTCTTAATTTCTCAGGTGGAAAACCAGGATAACCTTGTATCAGTAGGCTACTGTGGTATAGTTTAAATAAACAAACACACAGTATTGATCAGTTATGGATACTATTTGCTAACAGAAGGGAATAAGAGAAAGTGGAAGATGTGTGTGGTGGTGGTGGTGGTGGGGGCTGCTTACAGCCAAAGCACAGTGCTCTCCAGGGGAAAATGAAGATTGGCTCAAACAGTTAGACACATACTCAAAGTTAACTGTAGCTGTTTGCAGACAGTTCAGACCCGGACTGCACTTTTCTTATAGGAATGTTAAAGGTGGTACCGCAGCTGAATACTTAAGAGTGGTGTTAGGTCTAGAAAAGAAGAGTACAGAGAGGAGTAAGCACTTTTGAGATGGTAAATATATATTATAAAGATTATAAAAAACACACTGAGCAAATAGCTACCACATGCAGGACAATGTCCTGAACCACTACTTAGTATATGCAGATACTGAGCCAACTGGAAGAACATTAGAAAACAAAAACCCAGACAGTTATGCAGCCACAGATAAAAATATAGCGAGCAGCAATCTGTCGTGGTTCTCTAATGTGATTCTATCCACCAGTAACAGCACAAACTTATAGAAATAATTTAGACACTAGTATGAGCTGTCTACACACAACACTATTACATGAATAACATTAGTGAACAAGGTGCAGCTATGCAAATAGACCATACATACTATTATACTAGTAACAACTTGGTGCATGCCATAGTAACATCAATAATAAAGCATAAAACATATTAGATGTCTAACACAATTCAACATAAACATATACAGTTGTAAAATGTCTAATACAATTCAACATAAATAGGCATTTACAGTTGTAAAACACTTACTGGAAAGACACTGAGCCTTCATGGGGCCAGTAGCAGAGTGGATTGTAGTTTTACAAATGGTGCCTGCCACAGGTAATATTTATTAACTCTGGGATTGTCTTAAGTTTATAAACAGGGAAGGGGAGGGGAGAACAAGGGTGTGAACAGGCAGTTCTTTGTACTGCTGCTAATGAGCCAAAGCAAGACAAGTATGTGTTAAGAATAATCACAATTGACCAAGGACTGCTCTGAAACTGTAAGTCTTGTCTAAATTTCTCAGGTGGAAAACCAGGATAACCTTGTATCAGTAGGCTACTGTGGTATAGTTTAAATAAACAAACACACAGTATTGGTCAGTTATGGATACTATTTGCTAACAGAAGGGAATAAGAGAAAGTGGAAGATGTGTGTGGTGGGGGGGGGGGTGGGGGCTGCTTACAGCCAAAGATTGGCTCAAACAGTTAGACACATACTCAAAGTTAACTGTAGCTGTTTGCAGACAGTTCAGACCTGGACTGCACTTTTCTTGTAGGAATGTTAAAAGTGGTACCGCAGTTGAATACTTAAGAGTGGTGTTAGGTTCAAAGTTAACTGTAGCTGTTTGCAGACAGTTCAGACCCGGACTGCACTTTTCTTATAGGAATGTTAAAGGTGGTACCGCAGTTGAATACTTAAGAGTGGTGTTAGGTTCAAAGTTAACTGTAGCTGTTTGCAGACAGTTCAGACCCAGACTGTACTTTTCTTATAGGAATGTTAAAGGTGGTACCGCAGTTGAATACTTAAGAGTGGTGTTAGGTTCAAAGTTAACTGTAGCTGTTTGCAGACAGTTCAGACTCGGACTGCACTTTTCTTATAGGAATGTTAAAGGTGGTACCGCAGTTGAATACTTAAGAGTGGTGTTAGGTTCAAAGTTAACGGTAGCTGTTTGCAGACAGTTCAGACCCAGACTACTAATGCTAATACTAATACTACTAATACTAATACTAATGCCACCTGAAACAATGCAAACCCAATTGTGTGCCATATGGCCTAACTGCAGCCTCCTTTGGCTGCTCAATGGATATAAGAATGATCAGTCACCGTACCCAATTATAGAATATAAGACAAGATAGCATTCGATGACCAGCAACCCACATTCATAATAACTTAAATTAATCTGCCTTCCCTCACTAAATCCATTACCCTTCCAATGTGCAACGAATGAATAGAAAGCCTCTCTCCCAGAAAACCAACACACCAAAAAGCTCTCCTCATTATATACACAAACTGATTACATGTTATGACCTTCCCCCACCAATCAAAATGAAGTCATCAGGATTCCCAACATGAGACCACAGTAGCCTCTTAGCCTGACCTCACCCTTTTCCAATACTATCTGCATGCCCTTCTCCAACTTATCCAGTTTAGATCTACACAACCAAATGTGAACAGAGGTAAAAACACTGAAACATCCCACCAAACTAGCAACCAAAACAACTCTGACACCCTAAGAGCTCCAAAATATATCCATAAAGCAAACATCACGCATAAAGTACAGTCACAGTAATCTCCATTTACCAATGGTAAATCCTACATCAAAACCCATCTTGTTAATGGCCATTGATTGTCAATTTGCTCACTATCAACCCCACCCCAACCCCTTAACATACGAACCACCATCCAAGATTAAAAAGGCCACATAACCTGCCACATTTGCAACTATACTAATCACAGCTAAGTCTACCTTGACTGACTGAAATGCCTTACCTTCCTCCCAAGCCTGAACCAAATACTTCAATAACAATCCTTCCCACCAAACTCCTTCCTGCTCAGTCAGCCACAACATAAATTTAACTAAATCTTGCAAAGCCTTACCATACACCTTCCTTTTAAATGCTAACTAGGATTCCTGTAACAAGCATCTGATCAATTCCAAGCCAACATGATGCACCTTGTCTGGCCACTCCAGCAGCTCATACCACTGCCATATTGTCCAAATGAAAATTAACTCTTTTTCCTGCAACTTCTCTTGCTAGATCTTCAATGCCAGCCAAATTACAACTAACTCTAAACAGTCAACATCCCTCCTCCAATTGTCCTTCCATCCTGCTGGCCAGCAAGCCAAAAATCATTTTCTCCAAAATATGCCCCCATCTCAATATTTCCTGCCACATCTGTAAACGATAGCAAATCCCTGTGAACAATTCAATTTACCTGACAAAAGCCATACCATTAAACTGCTCCAAAAAGACAACAATGATGCTAAATCCATATGCATCAACTTATTAACCCTCACCCAATGATGCTTGCTTTCACCCATTCAACAAAAATGCCACAAACCCAAAAGGAATGACCTGGGTGAACTGCCCGACATGCAAACTTCAGGAGCCCAAAGAGCTCCATGACATCCTTAACCCACACATTTTACTTGGATTTCTCCCACCAAATAATTTATTTCAAATGTGTTACATTTGCATCTGGTAAACAAAACAAACTGTCACTTGCATCCACTAGCAATCCCAGAAAACAGTGCCTTGCTTGGCCTTCTAACTTCTACCTAGCCAGTGGAACACTCAGTTCCTCCCACATCCCCAAAAACACAGGCATACCTTCCAATGCTCTGTGAAACGCTTAACCTATTCTTAAGAAATCATTCAGATAACACACTGCCTTCTGGCTGCCCATCCACTGCTGTCAAATGCAATGGAGAGGAGTGCTAAACCTCTCAAAGTAGCACAGATCACTGATCCTCCCATCAGCACAACCTTGTCAAATTAAAACTTAAATCCAACTTCCATGCCCAACAATGACCACTCTTGCTCCCAAATTGAATAAATGAAAAACAAATTTAATATCTATCTTCACCATCCATGGGTCCACAAACTTCCAAATGACCTGCACTGCTAAAGACTCATAACTGATGTTTACGTCACCTCCTAAACTAAAACCATACAGAGAATTCCATTGGAATAAAAAAAAAGTGAATCAAATGAAATTACCTGCTGACTTCTTTGGAACCAAACCCAACTGGAAAGGCTCACCCAGACTATGCTACAGTTTGCTGTGAGGGAAAGGTTAATTTGCTTTTTATTTGTTGTATTTTGTATTACTTTATTGCCTTTTTCTATCCTGTATACTGTGATTTGTTTTCTTTGCACTGTGTTTTACTTGTATTCTGCTTTTAACTGCATATTAAAACTTGAAAAGAGACCACAGCTCTGTCTCTTGTGAGTAAGACATAATTTTTTTCCATCCTCCGACTTGGTTACTGTTGTGTTCTTAAATACCACTGTTTTTCTAGTTGCCTGCCCCTTATGTTAATATGACCATGTATCTCATTTCCTCTCTGCTTTTACTGGCTGGTGTGAGTAAGCACAACATTATCATATTGTGAAATCTCTCTCCTTCAACTATTTAAATTTATTGGCCATCCTATTGTGTTCCATAGTACCAGAATACAAAAGTGACCACCCCTTTCAATCTATCTTGCTGTTTTAAAAACACAGACAACCCTCTCCTCCTACCTCCCAAACTCAGACTTGTGAGAGATGCACTTGTATATCTAAACTGGAAGCCATGCACTCTCAAGCTAAGAATGGAATAGCTAGTCAAGAGGAAAATGTCAACACCTGCACCACACCACATGCAACACATAGCCCTCCAGAACACCCACTATCACAGCTGTCACATAAAAACACAAACCACACACCCACCTTCACAGAGGCTCTCAATAGAAATCTACCCAAACAGCAGAGACCTTCAAAGCACTCAACTACCACAACATAGCACAAACCACAACACACATAGCTCACCTACACCGTGTGCCTCTACACCTAAGCCCCTAAGGCAAAGCAGATTGCCCAATACACTAATTATAGGTGACTCGATAGTGAGGAATACTGATGTCGCACTCACTAGGTTGAATAAGGAGAAGGTAACAGTCAGCTGTCTAGGGTCTATATCATGACATTGAATGATAAAAAGAGCGAACCCTCTTTTATCGAACACTAAAAACCGAAAGTAGTAAATGTTGAACACACAGAAGAGCAATTTGTTTCCCAGGGAAAAAAAATGCTACTCCACAAAAAAAAAAAACAAACAAACAAATCCAAATGCAAAATAAAGTGGGGGGCTTCGGCCCCCACCCCCCAACACTCCCCTACTTAAGTATAACAACTCTAGAGACTGCACCACAGTGGAGGAAATAGTAAAGTCCCAAAAATGGTCCAGCGATTTTTTTATATGGGAAAAAAATGCTGTTCCGTGTGTTCGGCATTCAGTGCTTTTGACTTTTAGCGTTTGATAAAAGAGCATTCACTCTTTTTATCATTTGACATCATAACATAGACCCACTGTCTATCAAGTGCTAGAAATTGACACATAACACATGAACTCGGGTCACTCCACAACAAGTACAAGTATGACTCTGTCACTGTCCATGTAGGTGTGAATAACCTGAGATGCACCTCCCTGAACAACATGAAAAAAGACATGGAGGAGCTCTCGGATTATGTGGCCCAGGCAGGTATGACCCTAGCTCTGAGCAGCATCCTACCATCACCCAGAATGATACCGCAGTACAAGCAGAAAATGATTGACTTCAGCAATTGGCTAAGTTTCTGGTGTCATTCTAAGGAGATACAGTATCTGTCTGATTGGGATGACATGACTGACAGACCTTGATGCTTTGCCAGAGATGGCCTGCATCTGTCACCCCTGGGTTTCTGGATACTGGCTAAGGCTCTTGCCACCCCTATAGTGCCTTTTTAGGTGATGTTCCAAAGACCAAATTACCACCATAACAGCTATAAATAAATGCAATCTGAGGGTCATGTTGCTCAATGCTAGAAGTCTAAATCTCAAGATGCAGTTGTTCAAAGCACTCCTCAAAATGAAGAACATTGACATTTGTGCTGTAATGGAGACCTGGTTTAAAGCAGCAGAAACACCTATAAGTCATTACACACCTTTCAGCCCCAGAATATGGACAGAAGCTCCAAAGGTGGTAGTGTCTCCAGATTCCTAAAGGATATGCACACTTCCAGACTAGTAGCCCAGCTTAACGCATCTGAGATACTTCAGGTACAACTAACATTGGATAAGATGGTGATTCAGGTTGTAGCCTGCTATAGGTCCCCAACCATGTCCTAAGACTCTCACTCCATGTCAGTAAGCATGCTGGAAACTATTAAGGTCCAACCCAACACTCTCATACTAGGTGACTTCAATTACCCCTCTATCAACTGGAAAAACTACTCAGACACCAATACACTGCCCCAACGCTTCCTGGAATTCATCATTTCCAAAGCCCTGGACCAGCTTATTCTTACCCCCAATAGAGGAAGCAATATCCTTGACCTGGTTATTACAAACATGGGCAACCATTGCCAATAGTCAATTCCTCCCTGGTTAGATCCGACCCCAAACTAATCACCATGGAAATCCACCCCCCCCCACTGCAAATGTAACCACCATGAAAAACTTCTCCAAAGCTGACTTTGGGCTCCTAAAGACAGAGCTGGCTAACTTCACTGCACCCATGTCAATGGAAAATAGATGCATGACTGCCAAATCATACACCAATGCACGTATGAACATGTACATAAATGCATGGAACTAGCCATACCCAAAAGAACCAAGACACTCTCCTCCAAAAAAAAGGAAGCCAGTCTGGTTGTCCCCTCCCCTGCCATTAATAAACTCTACAACAGAAGGAAGAAACTGTTTCAGACAATGGTGAAGCCCCAAGATTGGAAAAACTTCCTTATTAGCCTCTACAAAAACTTGAGATCCCTGATCAAAACCTTTAAAGCCAGCTATGAATGCAGAATTGTGGCAGACACTAAAAACAACCACAAAGCCTTCTATAGTTATATTAAGAATCTCCATGGCAATACCAAGGTTTCCTCTGAGTTACTGCACAATGGTACCTCCTATAATGAGCCAACAGATATTGCTAACATACTGGCAAACCAATTCAGTTCCAACTTTACCCCCCCCCCCCAAAAGGACCAATCACAATACAGGCGGAATGCCAGGCACCCAACATTACTGCAGCACAGGTTAAAGCTGCATTGTCTAAGGCCAAGAATACAGCTTCCATGGGACCCAACAATATCCCAGGATGTGTTCTATATGAACTACACAGTGAACTGGCACCACATCTGTGTGCCCTGTTCAGTCTCAGCCTCACCTCAGGGTTTGTCCCTACTGAATGACACACTGCTACAGTCATCCCTCTCCATAAAGGAGGAGCAACTACAGACCCTGGGAATTATTGCCCCACTAGCCTGATGAGTCTGATATCTAAGGCTATGCAGTGCATCATTATAGACCTAATTAATAAGGATATAGGGAATCTCCAAACTCTAGAGCCCACGCAATTTGGTTTTTTTGAAAGGTAGATCATGCCTGCTCAACCTGATTGACTTCTTTGAGTCGGTCGCCAGAGCTGTGGATGAGGACAAGGTAGTTCATACAGCCTACTTCTATCTGGCCAATGCCTTTGATACCATTCCCCACTCAGGAATTATTAATAAACTCACCAAACTAGGCATCAAACCCTATATCACTAGGTGGGTTGCAAAATGGCTCACAGATAGAACCCACAGTATGAAAGTAGCGGACTCCAAGTCAGACTACCGACCAGTCACAAGTGGAATCCAACAGGGATCGGTCCTGAGTCCTCTCCTATTTAGCATCTACTTGTCAGAAGTCCAGCCCAACACAGATGGACTTTGGCTGACCAAGTTTGCAGACGACTGCAAGCTGGGAGCCAGTATTAACTCCCCAAGTAATGTAGACATCCTACAGAAAGGCCTCACTGAAACTAATGACTGGTGTCAAATCCATGGCCTTAATACCAAAAAAATACATCGTCATCCCCTTTGGTAAAAACTCAGTTCCCACTAATTACCACATTGATGGGCGCCCAATGAACAGTGAAGGCATTATAAGAGATCTGGTGACACAGGTTGACAGCAACCTCTCCTTCAACCACTACATTGCCACTGTGGTCAGAAAGTCCTTCTATGTGGCACATCTCATTACCAAGGGTTTTGCATCCAGGAAGAAAGAGGTCAACATCTCTCTCTACTTCTCCCTTATTAGGCCAATCATCGAGTATAATGGCCCATTTGGTATGTACCTCATTAGACACATGCAACAGCTGGAAAGGCCAAAAACGTACCTCACAAATAGGATCCTAGACCTTAAACATATGTCCTACATGGACAGACACAAAAAACTTCAGCTATTCTCTGTCTCGTATTGTCTACTAAGAGGCGATCTCTGCTTGGCTTACAAAGCCATGTCTGACACAGCTCTGTTAGAAATCCTAGATCTAAAGAAGTCCCAATCCCTCCATACCACATGCTCCAGAGACCTCAACCTCATTACCACAATCAACAGAACTTGCTGGAGGGACAGGTTCATAACCCAGAGACTGCCCATGCACTGGAATAGACTTCCCATACATGTCAAGCAAAGCACCTCACTGGCCATCTTCAAGAGAAATCTTGATGTGTCGATGAGAAATAGAAAGTTCATCCCAGTGATAACTCCAATGGCTCTACTTGATTGAGGCTCTGGGAACTAACATCGGGGGGCACGATGCCAGGGCACTTCTATAGGCTAGGCTTGTAAAGGCTCCAGTGCCATTAGCCTAGTATACACCTATGAACCTATGAACCTAGGAATAGAGAAATCTTGAAGCTGTTAATGGGAGGAATCTCAAATGGAGCCAGTGCCTACTCGCCCACCATTACTTTTCCACCAAACCTTCAAAATCTCACCCTTCCACTGCAAGGAATTCTTACAAATTGACCCCATCCCTCCACCTCTTGATTTTATAGAAAATCCCTCAGAAAACCCATCTACTAAGTTGTCTCCAGCTGCTGAATCAGGAAATTGCAAGAACAGCTGATACAATCCCTGTACATTAATGGGAAGATGCGTCCCCCAGTCTTCTCATTGACCTTAAAAAGAACAACCCCCTTCTTTGCCCCATAAAATTCCCCCTATCCCAACTATTCTGAAATCTAGAAAATGATAAATGTAACTCACCCTATTCAGGCTGCCTTGAACTCAAAATTAACCAATGTGCCTAAATGAACACCTAACAGTGTATCATTACCTGTGACCTTATTGCGAGCCGCTCTAGCACCCAACACCTATCAAGTTCACTTCCTTCAGGCCACCGGCTGATGCAAACTATAGCTCTTCTGCAAAGAACTGTAGACAAATAATGCAAAATAAAACAGAGACGCAGACAGCTGTAAAATCCAGGATAGGCCTTTACTGAGTGCAAAACACAAGCGCTTTCACAATCTAGCTTCTTCAGGTATAACAAAGCACTTAAAACAGACACAACTATATACTCACTGCATATCACATGTCTGAAGTCATATGACTAAGCATCACTAAAGCAAATCCTTTAAAGCTAAACTAACATGAATTATATTCTACCTAACTAGATGTAAAAAACAATATTTATACAAGACAATGATAAAAATTGCAATGACAAAAAATACTATGTTCCTTCCTAAATAAATACATATAAATATATAAACACTATATATATCAATAACTTAAAATGAGGCCTCTTCGCAGATAAAGTCATAGGTTTACGTATATGTGTTTTTAGATATGAAACTTTGACATATGAATTATTTATTTGTTTTTTGCAGGTAAGGAATTGGTTATTAAAATATATTATTTATTGATGTATATAGTGTTTATATATTTATATGTATTTATATGTATTTATTTAGGAAGGAACATAGTATTTTTGTCATTGCAATTTTTATCATTGTCTTGTATAAATATTGTTTTTTACATCTAGTTAGGTAGAATATAATTCATGTTAGTTTAGCTTTAAAGGATTTGCTTTAGTGATGCTTAGTCATATGACTTCAGACATGTGATATGCAGTGAGTATATAAGTGTGTCTGTTTTAAGTGCTTTGTTACACCTGAAGAAGCTAGATTGTGAAAGCGCTTGTGTTTTGCACTCAGTAAAGGCCTATCCTGGATTTTACAGCTATCTGCTTCTCGGGTTTATTTTGCATTATTTGTCTACAGTTCTTTGGAGACGTTTCAGTGGGTGTTCTCTTTTTGGCAGGTTGTTTTTTGTTCTTTAGTCATTTATTAAATGTAATTCACAAACATGTCTGTAGAAGTAACCAGTTTTAGGAGAGATTAATAGGGATAGAGCTATAATTTATTTTTAACTAAAATGTATGTTGAAATCAGGGACTTCTTTGACAATCGGGGCAGTTGAGAGATATGCACCATAATCATAATGTCAACTTGTGGCTGTGAGGCTAAAGAAGCATCCCTTCTAAAACCTTACACCCCAACAACAGTATATAATTATTTCCCAAAAAGTCACTATGCTGGCATCTGCATTAACTTTTTTCTGTCCAACTAAAAGAACAGCAAGAGATTTTTACGAGAACTACACATTCATATGTCCACACTACCCCTTGTAATGGTTTGGTGCCACACTGCAGCTAGTGACCATTATTTGAACAGCTTGTTGCCTGTAAAAAGCTATTCACGGTTCAGCTGGAACAATACCAACATCAAGAAAGATGTGGTACTACGCCACTGCCAACAACGAATGACACAGCTGAACCACAGCCAACAGAAAACACCACCAAGACAATTATCAAAAAACTCTAAATGCATGTCTGAATTCAACACTGAAAAGCAGTTTCCTCTCCAAAGGCTCATCTGTACTCCTCCCTCTGTTTGACTGAAATGGCCTGAGACACCCAAAAGTGTCTTTTTTTGGGGAACATCCTTGTCCAAAATGAAGCCATGCAGAATGCTCTACCACCCTAGCTTTCAGAGTCCATTCAATCAAAGAAAGCATGCTGCACCTCTCAATCATCTTAGAAAAGATAGTCATCTGCATCAAACATCCCCTTCACTATTTATCCAGCAGGTTAAAAAGCTATCCACCCACATAGTCACTACATATGCCACACTCAGACCAACTACACAGCACTACAAACAAATGTGCACCAACTCAAGTTCAGCCTGCATTTTGCACAAAGTCAAGAAACACCTCAGGACAACACTGCAGTCAACTCCAAGAAGATCTTGTTATGATTCTCAAGTCCCTTTCTAGTGTACTGAGAATTGTTCACCTTCATGGTTCACATCCAGTGAAAAGCACAGATTCCAATGCAAACAGATGGACGTCCTCAAACTTGCCCACTGACACAGCCCACAAGACACTCCTGGAATTCCCAAAACAGATCCCCCTACCTCCGTTGGACTTCCACCTGCTTTGTGGAAAGTACAAGAAAAAGACAAAACCACACATCCCATTTGGCTGCAGCAGGCCATCATACCTGGCTTTTCTGTTTTTCATAATTTCTTTATTACCTTTACATAGTATGTCTGTTTTTCAGTCTACCAAAATTACCACTCCCTTTCTGTTTTGGCAACCCGACAGCCACACTTTCGATTTTGTGAGGACTGAACAATGCCCTATGGTTGTCACAAAATGCAAGAAACCATTCCACATGAAAAACCTCTAGCAACCCTATATATATATATATATATATATATATATATATATATATATTAGAAAATGCACTGTGCATGCATCATTGAACCTTTGTTGCTGAGCAATTTAATCCAAACTGCAGAAAATAAATAACTTTGAACTGGAAAACTTTAGTCCTGGTCTCTAAGCGAACTGCCCATCATATATGTCTGCCCAGCTTATGGCCAGACATTTAAAGTTAGGTTGTTGGAACATGCTAGGGACATTATTAATAATAGAGAAGCAAGTTCTGTAGCTGTGCATTTCATGGATTTTCATAACAGCAAAAATGAAGAACTTCAAGCTACAGTTTTAGAAAAAATAAGTTGTTCATGGCACATTTCAAATATTAAACAAGTTTTAATATATAAGGTAGCTATGTATATATTGAAATTTAACACTATGTATCCACAAGGTCTTAATGAAGACTTAAATTGGAGAGTATTTATTTAAATTTCATTATTACTAATTGTTTTATTGATTCATTGTTTTATCAATTAACTTTGTATACATAAATGCAGTGTGTTTTACTTGTTTTTTACTCCTTGAAGGCTCAAGCCGAGACGTCAGAGGAATAAACTTGCCTGTTTTTTGTGGATTTGTGGATTGTTTCAGAGTTGTTATTTTCTACTTTTGGCAGTTATTTGGTTGTTCGTATACTTATGTCTGTTTTTCAGTCTACCAAAATTACCACTCCCTTTCTGTCTTGGCAACCCGACAGCCACACTTTCGATTTTGTGAGGACTGAACAATGCCCTATGGTTGTCACAAAATGCAAGAAACCATTCCACATGAAAAACCTCTAGCAACCCCATATATATATATATATATATATATATATATATATATATATATATATATATATATATATATATTAGAAAATGCACTGTACATGCATCATTGAACCTTTGTTGCTGAACAATTTAATCCAAACTGCAGAAAATAAATGACTTTGAACTGGAAAATGTTAGTCCTGGTCTCTAAGCGGACTGCCCATCATATATGTCTGCCCAGCTTATGGCCAGACCACAACTGTGCATGCGCAGTCCACAACCACCACCAATGGATGTCTCCCAACCTATGAACTGCCACCACAGACTGCTGTTTCTCAGACATACACCTCTCCCCCAAGCCAAGGAAAGCAAACAAGCTGACAACATGTGACTACCAGGGAATCATCCCAGTCACTACCCAAACCACCAGTGTGAAAATCAGTTTAAGTACAATGGAGAAGCCCTCCATGAGCAATGCTCTGCATCACAGAAGACCCAGCCATGTGAAAGGACAAGGGACAAAGTCCCCACACCAACACAGCATGCACAGCTGCTCCTGAGGCACCAGCAGTTAAACGTTACCACAAATGATTATTCAAGAAGCTAATAACTGTCTCCCAGTATGTCCCAGCCAAAACTGCACTATATTGAACCTGAGACCCAACCAAATGACCACGCGACCAATAACCCCTGCAAAATCTCCTGCCCAGCTTGTTAGAGTTTAATAATTTTAAAATACACTTCAGTCACTGGCAGATTAAAATATAATTTATTAAAAGAAATAATACACACACTTGGGAGATAGTACTCAGGAAGTCATGTTTCCCTGAACAAAAGAATTCATAATCTTTTACTGGAAAGCTTTAACAAAGTGATAAACTTTTTCAATCATGCTACTGCTGGCATCCAATAGAAAAATGCTAAATAATAAAGTTCACAATACAATTTATTCTTCAGACCATTACTAAATATCTAATAGAAATACGTCAAGCTTAGTAAAAATAGATTTGCAACATCTTATCTACATGTCTAGGTTAGTATGGAATACATTTCTTTTTACCATGTGACTTAGAAAGAATGCTGCCTCAAGCTCTGAAAATTAAACTTAACATTCTGTACCTTTCCATGTTATCCCTTATGCTGTTGCAGCACATACACTAATGTTTTAGGACACACATACTCTAATCTTTTAGAGCACGTGCAATTTCATTTTACCCCTTTACAATCCCTCATTTGATGCTGAGAAAGTATCACACTCCTATCATAAAACATATTCAATACTTTATATTGTCATACATATCTAAACAATCCTTTCTTGGTTTGTGACTTACTGTGGAGTTGATTGGTAAGAGAAGCTTTATTTGAATTTATATTGTATTTGTTATCACTGTTTTTTGGTAGGAAGGGACTGCTTGTTAACAATATTTACTTTGATTCATAGTTGGTTGTTTTACATTTAATTTCACATTTGGTTGTTAGAAAGGGATATGTTTTAGACCGACAGCTATAAATTTACACATACTGCAGAGAGGAAAATCTTGAGCATATCTGAACAAGCCCATCTTGGTTTCTGATTTATTTACCTTTATTGTCAAAAAGAAGTGCTACTGCGAGTGATAGTAAGGGATGTAAAGGAACTACAACTTTTGTCTGGCTTGTAGAACTCGTATGGTCAGAACAACTTACTGTACTTTATTTAGTTGTATATTGCTGGCGTGATTTTTTTGTCATAGAAGATTTAAGTTCTCTTTGAATTCCCTGGTAACTGATTTTGATCTCTTCTTTTGTAATATTATATACATTTGAAGCTGAATATGAATTCCTTAAATGAGTATGCAATTAACAATTTGCTAATGCACAAATATCTTGTACAGTTTAATAAATGCTATGCATATTTAAAGGTAACAGCTGATAACACTGGTGATCTGTGTTCCTCTTGTCAAAAGATGGATGATTTGCTTACCATTGTTAGAAGTAAATCTAGACTTAATAATGACGATTGCACTTGTGCACTTGGCATGGCTTGGAGAACTGTTGTTTCATATATTAATGACTGTACTGAAGAGCCAAATATTGTTAGGCGTAGAACCAATAGAACACATTTAGGAAATGATGCATCTATTTTCTGCAAAGATCATTCAACCTCCTATGAAACAGGATGATGCCGCTGACAGCCCTGGAATTCTGGATACAAGTATTCAGCAATCTGAGGATCTAGTTTGTTTAGAAGGAAACAAAAAAAGAAAGAAAGGAAGAAGTTCACAACAAATAAGGAAGCAAAAGAAAATAATGACTGTAAAGGGAAGTGAATACATAGTAAAAAGAACACTGCTTGTTATGTAATGCACAGGTTACAGGAAATTATGATATTTTTCTATCAGAAAACCTTCAGTCTACAGAAAAGGCATCATCTTTCCAATGGAGAAGGTAGAAAACAGAGGCAATGGGTAGGTGAAAAGGAAGAAATCAAAACTGAATGTGGAAGGATTGAAGAAACATTACTGTAAGAAAAAGGAGGAGAAAGACAAATGTTCGCTACATAACTCAAGCTGTAGATTTACACCACCAGCTGGATGAGAATGTAATACACAATGAAAACAATAGGATTAATAAGACTAATAGTGATGAAGACCTATCCTTCATAACAATTGATAGAACAGATTTTACTGTATTAGAAGCTGAAGATTCTTCAGAGCTGGTCAGCAAAGATATTCTTGTAATTGGCAATTCATTTATTAGAGGAACTGATACGTACATTTGCAGAGACGATAATGAACATCGAATAGTGTTATGCTTGCCAGGAGTGAAAATAGAAGATATGAGACAAACCTTGAAACACCTTAATGTAAGGAAGTATGGCTCTGTTTTTATTCATGTTGGTACAAATGATGTCACCCACAAGGATACTTTGACTGTTATACTGTTACAAGCAATAGTATCTAAGAAGGCTATCAGCCTTCTTAGATAGTACTGTTTGTAATGGTGTAAGGAAGTAATTTTCACAAATCAGCTATAGAAAGGATAGTCAGGCCACTGTGAATGAAAGGATTTTTTTGGGTAAACACCTACATGGAAAAAATGTCCTGTTTTAAAAAATTGAAATGTGTAGAGCATCCAAGCCTTGTTTGGGGCACACATGACAGGATGATGTGCATTTGTCTAGATCAGGGAAGACAATTTTTGCAGCAGATATTTTGCAATACTTGACAAACACTAGACAGGATTTTTGCCATTTCGAAAATTTAACAGCCCACAGAGAGCAACATTTGATGCTGCTCTTATGGTTGTTAATGCTAGGAGCATTAATAATAAAGTTTTTTAACCTGGCAAATTTGCTACATTCCCACAAGATTGATGTTATTGTTTGTGAAACATGGTTAAAGAACAATGACTGGAAACCAGTTCTGTCAGGGTATACATGTTTTTACTGTAACAGACATTCTAATAAAAAATCAGGTGGAGGTGTTATGATAGGGATTAAAGACAGCTATGTGACCTGTGATTATTACATGTTCAGTGATAACACCAACACTGTAGACTGTGTAACTGTGACAATAAAGACAATCCTGGAACATTTAACAATTGTTGGAGTGTATAGACCACAAAAATCAAGTGCATATTACCTACAGGAATTCCTACATTTCTTGCATGAAACACTTGAGGGAAGAATAATATTATATGGGGACTTAAATTTAACAGAAACAGACTGGAATGATATTAATTCATTCTACAATGTTAGTAAGGAAATTATTCACAGAGTATATTTAGGAACAACAATTGCTTCAGATTGTAAAAAACCTACCAGGGGAAGGAACATACTAGACATTGTTTGTATTCCCAAATAAATTACTCTAACTTTAAGTCAAGTTTTACCACCATTGATGTGCAGTGATCATGGGGTTATTAAGGTTAATTTTTTGCTACATAATTCTGCTAAACTGAAATCTAAGCCAATGCATAGAAGGTTAATTACAGATTATATGGAAGCAAAACAGTCACTATGTAAAACTAAATGGAGTGAGGTGCTCGTTGGAATAACTGCAGATGAAATGTGGAAAGGTTTGAAAGAGAAATTGTTTGAGTGCAGAAAATCAAAAAAATGTTTTACATCAGGATCTAGGCATATAACATCAGGGGGATATACTTCCATAAGAACAAGATATCTGATTAAGGTGAGACAAAAAAATATAAGAAATCAAAGACAGGTCGAACTACAACTTTGAAAACTGAAATAAACAAGCTGGTCAAGCAGATTAAGCATAGTGTGAGATAAGATCAAGAAAAAAATTGAAGAAAATGTATATAAAGATATTGAGCATAATAGGAAACCTTTTTATAGATACATAAGATGTGGAAGGAATAAAGACGCACAATTTCATAAACTGTGTGCAGATTCTAAAATTTATTCTCAGACACAACATATTATAGATATATTTACAAAATCCTATGCAAAACAGTTTGACTCCACAAAAGGGGTGGTATGCTGTCCTAGTAACATCCAGGTAACCCCGGATACTGGAATCAAATTAGATTATATTGAAAAAGAACTGCACAAATTGGATCCAAAAAAACCACAGGGAGGAGATGGAATTAGTTACAATGACTTGAGTACACTTCAGCAAGAACTTGGAGTACCATTATATCTGTTATTCACTAGGTCATAAAAATATGGGGAGATTCCTCAAGATTGGAGAGATGCACTTATTAAACCTGTTTTTAAGGGAAAGGGGAGTAGGACAAACCCAGAGTCATATAGACCCTTAAGTCTGCATTCATGTTGTGGAAAAGTAATGGAGATGGTAATATTTGTTAAGTTATCATCAGAACTGGATAGGTTGGGAATTGAAACCATATATCAGGATGCATATGTTGAAAACAGTTCTATCACCACCTGTAACATAATATTCTATAACGATATAATAACAGCTATGAATGAAAAATTTTGCTGTGATGTAATTTATATAGATTCAACTTCAGCATTTGACAAGGTCATACACACAACACTGATCAATAAATTAGTACAACTAGGTATTGATGTACACTTAATAAGAAGAATAGCTGCATGGCTTACAAATAAGACATGGTAAATATCATACAGCAACTGGACAGGCAAAATCCTTGGTTACAGTCTGTGTGTCCCACAGGGCTCTGTCCTAGGCCCTTACTTGCTTATATTGTATCTTTCAGGCCTACATTTTTCATCTGAGGTGTTCTACAGTCTACATGCAGATGACCTGAAATTGGGTAAACTGATTATATGTGTTACAGATAATGCATGTCTGCAAAATGACTTGACTAAATTGACTATTTGGGCACAGGATAATAATATGCTGATAAATACATCAAAAATTAAGCATATGAGATATGGTAGTCATAAATTGAAAGGTGGATATTTAATACAGCACACAGTGGTTGAAACTGTAGACTCATTTAAGGACCTGGGTATATGGGTAGATTCAGCTATGCGTTTTTCTAATCATATCAACCAATTGATTTATGATAGTTATAGAACTATAGGTTGTATAAAAAGATTTATAAAATCTAGGGAATCAAAAATAATGAAGTTATTGTTTGTTAGTTACATCAGACTGAAGCTTGAGTATGGAATAACAATATGGAAACCCTATAAGAAAACAAGTATGAGTAAAGTGAAAAGAGTACAACAGAAATATACCAAGGTATTCATGGATGTGCAAACTGGAGTTATTATGAAAGACTAAAATATCTGAACTTGTACAGTGTCTCTTATAGATATCTAAGAGGAGATCTTATTCAGGTAAATAGGGCATTTAGTGACAACTACCTCTGGGAATGTTTGGGATTAACAAAAAGTACTAAAGAAACATCAGACAACCTATGTAGGACATATGCACTCAATTTCTCTTTTAAAACATAACAAAAATGCTAAATGGATAGAAGAAGTAAAAGAAAGAATAAGAAGTTTAAAGATACAGGATATGAAATGGGATGAAGTAACAGCTAGAGAGATTGAAACAAAGTTACAAAAAGCCTCTAATTGGAAAACCCCATGCCCAGATGCAGTACCTAACTTCTGGTTAAAAGTATTAACATCTTTGCATGAAGATTTAGCCATGAGTAATAACTATTTATATGCCCATCCAGAACAGACACCGACCTGGCTAACAGGCAAAAAAACGCCCCTTCTTAAGCATGAACCTGCAAGTTACCCTAAAAATTATAAACCGATAACTTGCCTTCTGACGATGTATAAAATATACATGGGAACTGATGCCAACAGAGTTTATAGTCATTTAGAAGAAAGCTCAATTATGGCAGTATACCAAAAGGGCAATAAAAGAAAGTCATATGGAACAAAGGATCATTTGTTGTTAAATAAAGTCATAGTGGAGAACTGTAAAAAGATGAAGAATCTAAGTAAGAGATGGATTGAGTACAAAAAAGCATTTGATAGTATCCCTTATTCATGGATAAAAGTGCTTAAAAATCTATAAGATACACCCCACACTGACCGACTACATTGCAGTGACCATGAAACAGTGGCAGACTACATTGCAATTAAGCTATGATAAAGGATAAATTGTTATCCCAGGAAAAAAAATTCAAAGGGGGATATTTCAGGGTGAATGTCTGTCACCGTGACTATTCTTCCTTGTCCTTAATCCATTAATCTGTTTACTCAGCAGCTTAGGCCATGGCTATAATCTGGACCCTAGAAAACAACAAAGTATAAATCCTTCTCACCTTCTATTTGTTGATGATTTAAAACTGTATAGCTCATCAGATGAGGTATTGAAAACACAACTGCAAGATGTTAAAACTTTTACAGATGGTATAAGAATGTAATTTGGTCTTGATAAATGTGCAAAAGCAACATTAAAGCAGGAAAACTGCAACACCAGGAAAACATCAGCTTGGGACAAGAATGTGATATAAAAGAACTTGAGCAAGAAGGAGTATATAAATATTTGGTAATTGATGAATAATCAACAATAAAACATGAACAAATGTGAATAAAAGTAAGGAATACTTTAGAAGACTTAAATTAATACTGAAAACAGCACTGACATCTAGGAACAAAATTCAAGCTATAAACCAATTTGCTCTTCCTGTTCTAACTTACACTTTTGGAGTGATTGACTGGCCACAAAATCTGTTGAATAGATTAGATAGGAAAACAAGAAGGATGCTTCATGCTCACCAAATGATTTATAAAAAATAGTGCATACCAAGATTATATATTCCCCATTCTGAAGGAGGGACGGGCCTCCTTGAAACTGAGTATATGTATAGATTTGTTGACCTCACAAACACAAGACCCAAATGTAGTGAAAGTTTTGAAACATGATGAGAAAAAAATCTAAGATGACTTTTCTGCTTAATTTAGCAGAAGCTTATCTGCGTCAAACAGGAATGGAAATCAAAACAGAAGTAGATAAAAAATCAGGCAGCAACTGAATGTGCCAAAGAAACAAAAGAAAGAATATAAGGTGAAGGATCAGATGAGAAGGCAAGAAATGTGGAAAAAACATATAGTTGCAAGTATAGAAAGCTTCTTGAAGAACCACATGTTGATCAGGAACGAACACAGGAATGGTTAAGGAGCAGCAAATTCAAACCAAGTGAGGAAAGGTTAATATTGGGGGCCCAAGATAATGGGCTGTGCACATGTTGCTTTATAAAGTCCATTGAACATGTGGGAGAAACAGACAAATGTAGGTTTTGCAAAACCAAATTGGAAACAGTTGCACACCTCGTTGCTGGTCGCGACATATTAATGGCAGAAGGACTGTATATGAAAGGCATCATAATGTGGCGAGACTGTTGCACTGGGGATTGTGCAAACATTATGGTACTTGAAGTGGCCAAAAGACACTGGAAACATGAGCCACAAAGCATCATAGAAAATGAAGAGGTCTACATCACATGGGATCATCCATTACCAACAGTTCAAAAGATAAATGCTAGAAAACCAGATATAGTGGTCCAAGAAAAGAAGACAAGAGTAACATTGATCATTGAAACTGCCACACCCAGTGACTACAGTGTCATGCATACAGAGAGACTCAAAGTCATAAAATATCAGGATCTGCAAGCAGAAATGAGAGCAATGTGGAAGAAAGATACCCAGACAGTTCCAATAATAGTAGTAGGAGCAACGGGTCGTATAAAAAAAGAGTTTACAATCGTATTAAGATATGCTACCAATCCATGTAAACCCATATGAATTGCAGAAGTAGTAATTACTGGGCATATTGCAGATGCTGTGAAGAGCACTACTGGCTGACATCAAAGATTTAAACAATACTAATTTCATGAACTTTAATTGTACTTTGAATTAGGAATGGGGTCCATTCCCGTCATGGTATTAGAAACCCAAAAGACTTGGAGAAATTAAATCAGAGATTCTGTAGGTTCATAGGTTCATAGGTTCATAGTTTAGTACTAAGCTAGCTGCCCTTGCGAGCCATTTTAAGCCTAGCCAATTATCCCTTGTGAGATTCAAACCCTGCACCTTGGGTTTGTAAGGCAAACACCTTAACCATTAAGCCACCCTCCCAACCTCATTCTCAGGAATGAGAAGTGTGCTAATTAGTTCTCTGACAGAATAATTGATGCATGCAACTGACTACCAAATTATATTAAAGCAAGTACTAGTTTAGATATTTTTAAGAACAGCCTGGATACTTATTGTGATGCCCCTGCACTGGCCCAGTAGTCAACCACTAACACTAGTGATGGCCATGCACATTGGGAAGACTAACATATACACACACAGTAAAGTATAATTTCCCTTAAGAGCATACAGAGATCACAGTCAGTCTTGGGCTGCTTTCTCCCTTTCTCTCCAGATCCCCAATAAGACTCCTCACTTGCACAGTTATAGAGTAGAGTCCTTAGCAAGGATTCCAAGCCAAGTCCTCCTAGCACTCCCTCTGTCCAACCGGTGCTTTATGTACCTGCTCAAGTAGCTGACACACATACACACACTCACACTTTGAGATATGATTTATATACAAGCATGCAGACACTCCTGGGGAAGACTGGCACAGGTTCAGTAGCTGTGCCCCTTCTGTCCATGCTATAATGTAGTAATCCACTGCCACCAGATCCCCTATTTATTAGCTACCAATAAGGACCTTCCCAAAGGATGTCTATTTTTTTTGTGCAATATTATTATCCAATTAGTAAGTGTGACCAGAACTTTTAAGGCTTATTGGAGTGGCTTTGTACAGTATCACTATATGCATGCAATGTACTCTAGAGCTTAAATTATCTCACAACAAAACAGCCACAGTTGAAAGGTTTAAAAATATTTAATAATAAATATTAAAAACACAAGACAAATCTCCTCAATTCAACACAGTGCTAGTTAAGAGTTCAGAGATCACAGGAAAATGCTTAAAATAATACTGTAGAATAGTCTGACATATATATAGAAAGCAGCCAGACTAAGCTTACTGTTTTCTATCTATTTCTAAGAGAGACACTAAAGTCTATCATCCTACTTATATACAGAGCAAATGCAGACTACTGGTGAGTGGATGTTGTTCAGACAAAGTCAAAAATGTTCTGTCTTTCTCTCTGAGATCTCTTAAATTGGTAATACATCACTGCTGACTCAGTTTAGATTACATCATTCTTCTCTGGTTCTCAGGCTAAGAGAAGCTCAGAGTTTAATATATCTTTGATGTTGCAGCTGCCAGTAACCCACAGCAATAAAAGACATTATACATGTAAAATCTAGCAATTAACTCTGGTCTCAAAACAATAGAAGGAATTTCCTAGTCCAGACATTCTGTCTCTGAGCTTTGAGATCAAACAGTCATAAAATGGTTTACTTTATCAGCTTTCTTCCAGCAGAGTGCACTGTGGTTACATTTTTGAAGTTCAACATTTAACACAGTTTTCTTTACATTTGTGAAACAGCCTATGGATTTTATTAATATTTACAAATGACATAGAATTATGTACAAAATTCTATCTAGCTGGTCTGTCAGCCTTTCAGTTTTTGACATTTCTCCCCCCTAAAACTCAAGCTAGTTTTTCAAGTGTCCCTTGAGAAATGTTGCTTGAGAGGGTTAGGTCTATCTGAGTATACCTTACACCATTCCCTGTCATTAGAGCCCATCTGTGTTGGCATTATTAATCCCACTGCAGTGCTGCACTGATATATCATATGCTTGCAACCCTAGGCTCCATCTTAGCAACTTGGCGTTTAGCTGGCTGGCTCGGTGTAATCATGTTAGGGGATTGTGATCTCTAACTACAGTAAATTTTCTTCCATGCACATAAGGCTGAAGTTTCTGCAGTGCCCACACTGTGGCTAGACACTCCTTTTCTACAGCTGCATAGCATTCCTCCCTGGGTTGGAGCCTACGACTGAGATAAACCACTGGGTGCTCTTCTCCCTCTGAAGAAATCTGGCTGAGTACAGCCCCCAACCCATGGTTTATAGCATCCACCTGCACAACAAATTATTTGCTGTAATCTGGACTGGCTAACACAGGGGATCCTCCCAAAGCTTATTTAAGCTTCTGGAATTCCTGCTCACATGCTATGGTCCACACTACTTTATCTGGCCTGCTCTTCCTTGTCAGGTCTGTGAGGGTAGCAACTATGGTACTATAACTGGGGATGAACTTTCTGTAGTACCCTGCTGTCCCTATGAATGCCCTCACCTGCTTTTTGGTAACAGGTACTGGCCATGCCTGAATGGCTTCCACTTTGACAGGTTCTGGCCTGATCTTATTACTCCCCACTCTATGTCCAGGTAGGAGACCTCTGCCATACCCACCTGACATTTGCTTGGCTTAATGGTCAACTCTGCCCTCTGTAGTCTGCCCAGCACCTCCCTGACATATTGAAGGTGCTCTTTCCAGGAATGGCTGTAGATGGCAATATCATCTAGATAAGCAAGGGCAAACCCTCCTGCTCCTACTAGGATATAATCTACCATCCTCTGGAAAGTTGCTGGGGCATTTTTCATCCCAAATGACATCTTTGTGAACTCATACTAGCCAAAAGGTGTCACAAAGGCTGACCTCTCTCTAGCACTGGGAGTCAAGGGCACCTGCCAGTAACCCTTGGTAAGATCAATGGTGGTAAGATACTTAGCCCAACCCAGCTGCTCTAGGGCCTCATCTGTCCTAGGCATGGGGTAAGCATCTGACTCTGTATGGCTATTTAATTTTATGTAGTCTACACAGAACCTGGTGCTGCCATCCTTCATTGGCACCAGTACCACTGGGAAGGCAAAGGGACTGTTGGACCCTTAAATTACCCATAGATCCAACATCTCCTGTATCTCCTCTCTCACAGTCTGTTTGACTCTCTCAGGCACACCATAAGGGGCCTACCTAATAGGCCTTTGGGTTCCTTTATCCACCTGGTGCTGCACCAGGTGGGTGCACCCTAGTTTCCCAATGAACATGTCCCCAAACTCCTGTAACACTGCTTGGATTACTCAAACCTGGGTAGGAGATAGCTGCTGGGGCACTGTTACCTCTTCCACTGAGGTGTCAGTCCAAGCCTCACTGACAAGATCAGTCACCAGATCTCTCTCAGACTCCTCCTGCATTCCACTCAAATGGTCAGCACAATGGCCTCCCTATCATGGTAAGTATTCATCATGTTAACATGGTACAATTTGTGCTCTTGCCTCCTGCCTAGCAGTTTTACCAGGTAATTAACATCACTTACCTTGCTTACCACCTTGTAGGGTCCCTCCCAAGCTGCTTGCAGCTTGTTATGTCTGACAGGAATGAGAACCATTACCTGCTTCCCTACAGCATACTCTGTAGCTCGAGCATTCCTGTCATACCAGACCTTCTTCTGCTGTTGGGCTTCTACCAGGTTATCCAGGACCAAGCCCATGAGTTTCCTGAGCCTTGTACTGAGGTTTAGGATATATACCACAACAGACTCCTTGTTAGATTCACACTCACTCTCCCACTCATCTTGGATTACATCTAGAGGTCCTCTCACCCTATACCCATACAGCAACTCAAAGGGTGAAAAAAATGGATTCATGGGGGAACTCTCTGTAAGCAAACAGCAGATGGGGTAAATATTTGTCCCACTCCTTCTTAAACTGGTCTGCAAATGCCCATAGCATGAACTTGAGTGTAGAGTTTAACCTCTCAACAAGCTCATTAGTCTGGGGATGGTAGGGGGTGATCTTTAGGTGCTTCACCCCACAG
The DNA here is from genome assembly GCF_019279795.1 of Protopterus annectens. Lineage (NCBI taxonomy): Eukaryota > Metazoa > Chordata > Ceratodontiformes > Protopteridae > Protopterus > Protopterus annectens. The sequence continues at coordinate 1,930,711,685 of NC_056728.1, read as the reverse complement.
TACTTCCACAGACACGCAAGTAGGTCTGACATGAAATTGGCACCTGTGTCAGTCAGTATTTCTTTTGGGAAACCTACTCTGCTGAAAATCTCAAACAAAGCATTTGCCACCTTTTCTGCCTCAATGGAGGACATAGCCACTGCCTCAGGGTATCTTGTAGCATAATCTACTACCACTAGGATATACTTTTTCCCTGTGGATCTTGGGGTACTCAGAGGTCCCACAATATTCATAGCTACCATCTGAAAAGGCTCCTCAATCACAGGCAAAGGCATCAAAGGAATTTTCACCTTGTCTCCTGTCTTGCTTACCTTTTGGCACTGCTCACAGCTCCTGCAGTGCCTTGTTACATCTCTGGAAATTCCAGGCCAATAGAAGTTCTACATAATACATCTCTTAGTTTCATAGTTTCATAGTTTAGTACTAGGCTATCTGCCCTGAGGCATTTGCAAGCCTAGCCCTAGAGATGTGGCTTTCGCCACCCCATGTAGTGGTACTAAGGTGTATAGAATAAATTTAGAATACTGTGCCTTTGTCTAGTAGTGACACATTAAAGACCCCCTTACTTATTAAAATTAGTTTACTGTGCCTCTGTTAAGTAGCGACACAGGGGTGACCCCCGGGGTAAACCTATGATCTCCCATCCACTCGTCAAGATTTCTCTTGAAGAGAGTCAGTGAGGGGCTCTGCTTAACATGGACTGGGATTTTGTTCCAGAGTATGGGAAGCCTCTGAGTTATGAATCTGTCCCTCCAGCATGTTCTATTCATGTTTGTACTGAGGTTTAAATCTTTGGCTCTCGTGGTTCTTATGGATTTTGATTTTTGGAGGTGGAGCATGTCCATCAATTCCTGGTTGGACATGGCCTTGTATGTCAGGCACAGATCACCTCTGAGCAGGCAGTATGCTACTGAATAGAGCTGGAGTTTCTTTAGCCTGGCAGCATATGACATATGTTGGAAACCCTTGATCCTCTTGGTGAGGTACTTCTGGGGTCTCTCCAGCTGTTGTAAGTGCCGGGTGAGGTACATACTAAATGGGGCATTGTACTCAATCATGGGCCTGATAAGGGAGGAGTACAGGGGCACGATGACCTCCTTTGATCTAGATGTGAACCCCTTCATGATAAGGTGGGCAAGGTAGAAAGTCTTTCTAACCACTTTGGCAACGTGGGTGTCAAATGAGAGGTCACTATCAACTTGGGTCCCCATGTCTCTGATTACTTTTTTGGTACTCAGTGGGTTACTGTCTATGTGATAATTTGTGGGTATTTTGTTTTTCCCAAAGGAGATGACTATACATTTCTTGGCATTCAGTTTAAGGCCGTGATTCCGGCACCAGTTGTCCGTTTCGGTGAGGCCTTTCTGTAGGATGTATGTGTCAGCTGGTGTATTGACTATGGCACCTAGTTTGCAGTCATCTGTGAACTTTGTCAGCCACAACCCTCCCATGTTTGCTTTCACATCTGAGAAGTAAATGCCGAACAAGAGGGGTCCCAGGATAGAGCCCTGTGGGACACCACTTGTGACTGGCTTTGAGTCTGACATGGATCCCGCAATCTTGACTTTATGGGTTCTGTTCTTTAGCCAGTTTGCAACCCATCTTGTGACATATGGATTTACTTTTAAGCTGTTTAGCTTTTCTATGATCCCCGAGTGGGGTATTGTGTCAAAGGGTTTGGCCAAGTCCAGGTAGGCTGTATGGACTGCCTTGCCCTCATCAATGGCTCTAGTGACTGTTTCGAAAAAGTCAACCAGGTTCAAAAGGTAGGATCTGCCTTTTACAAAGCTGAACTGGGTGGGATCAAGTGTCTGTAGGTCCCCAATGTCGTTGTTTATGAGTTCCATAATAATTCTTTCCATAGCTTTGCAAACCAGGCTGGTCAAGCTTATGGGGCGGTAGTTCCCAGGGTCTGTAGTGGAGCCTCCCTTGTGGAGTGGTACCACTGTTGCTGTACACCAGTGTTCAGGTACATATCCTGTAGTAAGGCTAAGGTTAAATAACATTTTTATATGCGGGTTTAGCTCCTCTTGGAGTTCACGTATCACGCAGCCAGGGATACCATCAGGTCCCATAGATGCTGTGTTTTTTGCTTTGTTGAGGGCGGTTCTTACCTGGACATCAGAGATGACAGGGAGGTTACATTCAGCTGGGATGAGTATTTCTTCTTTTGGAGGTGAGGGAGGGGAGAAATTTGCACTGAACCTGTCTGCCAGAATGTTGGCAATATCTGTGGGTTCGGTAAATTTTTTGTCATTGTGTACTAACTCTGAGCATATCTGAGTGTTTCCGCCCAGGTTTCTAACATAACTGAAGAATGCCTTGTGGTTATCTTTAGTGTCCTTGGCAATTTTTCTCTCAAAGTTGGCCTTGGATATTTTTATGAGAGAACATAGCTTTCTACTAGTGCTGATCAGAGATGCCTTCCCTTTATGGGATTTTACTCTGTCTTGCAGTAGCTTCCTTCTTTTGTTGTACAATTTGTTTATGGCTGGGGTCCACCAGACAGGATGCTTTCCTTTGGTGGAGAGAGTCTTGGTTTTATTTGGGATTGCACGATCCATGCATTCTTGGAGATGTCCGTAGAAAGCATTTGTGTAGGATTCAGCATTGTGGGATGTGGTTTCCATTGGCCCTGAGGGCTTAAATGATACCATCTCAGTCTTGAGAAGTGTAAAGTCAGCTTTTAAGAAGTTTCTCACTGTAGTCTTTTGTGCTGGGGGTAGAGGTGCTGTGGAAGGGGAGCTGGGAGGGGCTACAAAGAGATAGTTGAGACAGGCTCTTTGTATGTTTTATTCCCATATGAACTGCTAAGGGAATATCATGGGCTATGGCCAGAAGTGCCAGACAGTAGGTTCTAGGTACTACCAACTGCTGTATTCTGTCATCTTCTAGCCCTCCTTCAGGGGTCCACTCTCTATACAGTAACCCTTTGCCTCAGTATACAGATTCTCCCTTCCCTTGAGAATCAGGTGCCTCACTACCTGCCTCAGGCCTTGCAATGTAGGATCTGAGAAATGAGCCTGTCTCAACTATCTCTTTGTAGCCCCTCCCAGCTCCCCTTCCACAGGAAGTCTGGCATCCTCTGACAGTGGTGCCTCACTGTCAACCTGGGTATTACTACTCACCTCTACTTTTGCAGTCACTCTGTCAAAGGGACCATCTGTACTCACAAGCAGCTGTGGCTCACTTTCATTCTCACTGCTACAGTGTAGCACCCTCCCTGAAGTAACCACCTCACCAGTCCTGGCTGCAGGTGTACAGTCTGTATGGCTCTTCCACAGGCTACCACACCCACATGCTTGTCTCCAAGCCTGACTGCATGTAACTGCATGGATACATGGTACTTCATTATCAAAATCATTCCCTATCAGGACATCTGCAGGATGCTGGTAGTTCAGTACCCTTGTTGTCCCGAGACAACCTACTATTGTCATTTTGTCTTTCCCACTTACTGGCTCTCTCAGTTTTTGTTCCCCAGCTTGCCTTCATGGACATCTGTATGCCGCATGGCCCCACTTGTTGCATTCAAAACATTTAACTCTAGGTCTTGGATGTGTACCTGGACTAGTGGCTTCCCCTGCTGCTGGCATATTCTGTTGTGGCAATCTGGGCTGCCCACCATGGGTTTCTTTATCTCCATGAGCAGTACTGGGGGTCCCTTTCCTTTCCTGTGCAGGGATGCCCTGCTTGCTAGGTATACGTCTCTCTTCTTCTTCAATTTCTCTGAAGTAGCAAATTGTCTATCAACTAACCAGATCCTCATGTCCTCAGGCAAAGAGCTAAGGGCTTGTTCCCTCACCAAAAGGTCTGACAGCCCTTCAAAAGTGGTGAACTGACATCAACTCACCCACCTATGAAGATAAGTGCTCAGTACAACAACATATTCACACACATTTTCATCTGCCTTGCTTCTATGCTCACAAAACATTTTCCTATAAGTTTCAGGTGTTAGCTTAAAAAAATCTGATAGACAATTCTTAACAGCAGTGTAATCAAAAAATTCACTATCAGAAAGTTTAGACAACATAGTTACAGCTTTACCATGGATTAGGTGGGTCAGGAACAGTACCCAGAGCCTTTGGTCAACATCATACTGTTTACATACTCCCTCAAACATATGAAGGAAACTATCAAAATTATCTCACTCTGTAAACTGTGGAAGAAATTTACTGACATTTGTGCTTCTGGGGTCCAGTTACTCCCTTTGCCATTGATCTCTATGACTCTGGCAAAGAGTCAGCATCTCCTTTTCGTACTGCTTCTGCCTCTCCTTCTCCTCAGCTTCCAAGCATAGCTGTTTCTCATTCTCTTCAACTTGTAGACATCTCAGACTCTCTGCCACTTCTGTTTCCAAATACCTGGCCTCCAACTCAAGTCTCTATAGCTCCAGATGGATTTTTAAGTCCTCTGTAGAAAGGTTGAGCTGTCCATTCTCTGAGTGTTGTACATCTCCACGGCTAGTCTGCGCATTCTCCTGATTGCTGTTTTCTGATGCAACTGTGACCAAAGCTGCAATCATGTTTGCCTTCGTCAGGTTTCCATGCACCAGTCCCTTAGCCTGGCACATCTTAGCCAACTGGCTCTTTGTCATCTTTCCATACTCCACTGCTGACATGCTTGCCTGCTCTCCTTGACTAACTAAGCTAACAAAAGAAATAAAACAATTGTGATCTGAACTCTGAATATTCACTGCATGGCTGATTTAGAGTACAACAACACCATCAGTGATCACTGTACACAAGCTACAGGAATTCACTATCCACACCACTACAAGTCAATTGCCAATCAATTAATATGTGGTGTAGATATCCTACCACTGCCAACCAATTAATATGTGATGCCCGTGCACTGGCCCGGTAATCAAGGAGCCCGAATCCTCACCATTTACACTAGTGGTGCATGTGCACATGGGGAAGAATAACAAATACACACACAGTAAAGTACAATTTCCCTTATGAGCACACAGAGATCACAGTCAGTCCGGGGCTGGTTTCTCCCTTTCTCTCCAGATTCCCAGTAAGACACCCCACTGGCACAGCTATAGAGTAGAGTCTTTAGCCAGGGTTCCAAGCCAAGTCTTCCCAGCACTCCCTCTGTCCAACCAGTATTTCATGTCCCTGCCCAAATAGCTGACACACACATGCATACACACTTTGAGATATGATTTATATACCAACACATATACTCCTGGGGAATGCTGGCACAGGTTCACTAGCTGTGCCCCTTCTGTCCTAGCTATAAGGTAGTAATCCACTGCCACCAGAAGCCCTATTTATCAGCTACTAATAAGGACCTTCCCAAAGGGTGTACAATTTTACTTTGCAATATTATTATTCAATTAGTAAGTGTGACCAGAACTTTTAAGGCTTATTGGAGTGGCTTTGCAAAGTATCACTATATACATGCAATTATCTCACAACAAAACAGCCACAGTTGAAAGGTTTAAAAATACTTAATGATAAATAATAAAAACACAAGACAAATCTTCTGAATTCAACACAGTGTTAGTCAAGAGTTCAGAGATCACAGGAAAATGCTTAAAATAATACTGTAGAATAGTCTGACATAAATATAGAAAACAGCTAGACTAAATCTGCTGTTTTCTATCTATTTCTAAGAGAGAGAATAACGTCTATGATTCTACTTATATACAGAGCAAAGGCAGAGTACTGGTGAGTGGGTGTTCTTCAGACAAAATCCAAAATGTTCTGTCTTTCTCTCTGAAAACTCTTAAATTGGTAATACATCACTGCTGGCTCATTTTAGATTACATCATTCTTCTGTGGTTCCCAGGCTAAGAGAAACCCAGAGTTTAACATATCTTTGATATTGCAACTGCTAGGAACCCACAGCAATAAAAGACATTATACATGTAAAATCTAGCAAGTAACTCTGATCTCAAAACAACAGAGGAATTCCTTAGCCCAGACATTTTGTCTCTGAGCTTTGAGAACAGAAGGTCATAAAATGGTTTACTTTATCAGCTTTCTTCCAGCAGAGTGCACTCTGGTTACATTTTTGAAGTTCAACATTTAACAAGGTTTTCTTTAAATTTGTGAAACAGCCTGCAGATTTTATTAATATTTACAAATGACATAGAATTATCTACAAAATTCTATCTAGCTGGGCTGGCAGCCTTTCAGTTTTTTTCACTTATTATGGGAACAAGTGTTTTGGTAGATTGGCAAGCTAGAAGGGCATTAATGCCCGTGCTTATAATATTTGTATGTATGTATACATTTTCCTAAACCTTCAAAATCTGACTCTGCTATCTCATTTTCATTGACACTTTAGAATTTCTAAGTCACTAACATGCAAATTTTGTAACACTTGGTTTGATTGAAATGCAATGACTTTGGTTATTAAAGCTTTGCATAAGAATAAAAGCACAAACACAATTATTATAATAATAGCAATGAACATAATAAATTTCAACAAACTGCCTCCCCATCATGAAAAAAAATTGGTTAGCCAAGCCCATTGTGAACTATCTATTTCTTTGGTATCTGACAGTTCAGCCACTTTTTGGATGATTTCCAAATGACTATGTATTGTGTGCTCATTATCAGGAATAAATGAACAGCATTCCTCGTGCATGATCATGGACGTACCTCCCTTTGACACAAGTATGAAATCAAGGGCCATTCAATTTTTCAGTACTACTACATGCATGGCACTAAGCTCTAAAGTGATCAAATTAACAGTTTTAGAAGTTGGATTGCTTAATAATTATAATAGCTTAGAGAGCCTTCTCAGCTCCTAAATTGATTATGCAGCCCCATAAGCAGGTAACATACCAGCCCTAAAAATAACATCATCACCAAGGTCCATATGAGAAAGTTCTCTAAACTCTGCTTGTTTTAAATCATGATGATATATCCATGAAGCATCAACCTTTCCAAATGGATTTTCTACAGTCTGAGTATCTCGTATATTACAAATTGTGACACTGGGCAGGACATCTATATGTTGAATGTCTGGAAGAACACTCCCAATATAACAAAACCCTGACCAGATTGCTGGAAGCCATGGATATGCTATACTGCCACAAATAAAAGCCTTTCTGCATGCCCATACCTTTTATTGCACTTCCCTTATACATTCTTTGAGTAATAAAACATTTACTCTGTCCAACTTCTACAGTCCCATTTTTCACATAAAACGTATGACCCTTGACAGTCAGTGAAAGTCTAAGTGCAGCAATTTTATTAAATTATATAACGTGATGCCACAAAGCATTTTTACCTAGTACCACTGATGAAAGAGCTGCCCCCTTATCACCTTCATTTAGAGGTACTGGAAACAATAGGATATCACCATCATAAGTATGTGAACACATACCCAACAGTTACTAGCATTTAGAGACTTAGCATATGTATTCAAGTGGCATGAAATGCATTGAAATTTAGATACCAGTCTGGTGATTTCTGTCCAAATTTTATCAGTCATTTTATTTTTCTGTTAAAAAGTTGACTAGAACTTACATTTTAAGCTGGGATCAGGAAATGCAGTAGAAGAACAAAAATAACCATTGAAGTCATCACGGCAACACTCAGATATAAATGGTGAGCTGGTTGGGGTCGGAGTGGATTTTCAAAAATATCCAGGCATAAATTTGTTTTGCAATGAATAGCTCACTGCTGCACTCCAAACACACTCCATAAAGGCTGTTGTCGCAGTTTAGCTCCCATGAGTGGCACTTCATCACTTGACTAAGGGAACATGACATATTGTGATTTCCTCACAGTATCAGTCATTATTGATTCTATTTCCAATCTCTCTGTTTTTTCTTCGGGTACAAGAAGAGACTGGTTCATCATCAGACAAGGTTGCAAGGGGTTGTTCAAAGTGAATTGGTTGGCTTCCCTTATTTGGCACTGTTTCTTGGATATGGGAGATATGGATCCATGTTGGCTATCCTTCCAGTTTAACAGCTGTAGGTCTGATGAGCAACACCAGGAATGGGCCTTTCTATCAAAGCTGGAGGGCATGTTGTCTGGAGAAGGAATGAATGAATATCCAGTCTTTTGTTTAACACCATGTGTTGCATCAAGATCAGGCTGCAGCTGGGAGGAGATTACCTGCAAATGGAGATGCTGTTAAACAGAAATACAGTAAGTATGCATTGTCTCATCAACTACCTTCAGAGCAAAATTTGCAGGTAGCGGTGTGACTGGTATCCTCATAGGGTGTCCTATAAGGATTTCATGAAGGGAGAATTTTCTAGTTGCACTGATTGCACTGTGGATAGTAAATAAAACTAAGGGCAAGGCCTCTGGCCATTTTAGACCTGTTATCACAGTAAGTTTTGTTAACTTACTTTTCAAAGTTTGATTCATTCTTTCTACCATACCTGAAGCCTTGAGGTCTGTGGGGCAATGATGCTGTATATGAATGCTTAAAACTTTAAAAATCTGTTGAGTAATCTGACTCGTAAAATGAGCATCTCTTTCTGACTGAATACAACATTATACCCCAAAATAAGGTATAAACTCATACAAAATCTTCTTGGCCACTGAGGCTGCATCATTTTTAACACATGGGTATGCTTCTACCCATCCAGCGAAACATCAATCAAAAGTAGTATATATTTAAACTTTGCACATATTAGTAATTCTATGAAATCACACTGTATGCAACAAAAAGTTCCCCATGGCTTTTAATATGCAGTGTGGGAACAGTTACAGATTTAGAGATGTTATATTGGAGACATATATTACAAGCTGTACAAGATGCTGAACGATATCTGAAGAGTAAGGGGTGTAACGGTCAGTCAAAATCTGTCTTATTAAAGCCTTTTTTCCCCAGATGGTAAGACAAATGGTAAGCCCATGCCTATTGTGGTAAAAAAGCCTGTGATGCCTACTAACCTTCCATCAGAATGATGCCAAAGTGAGTCCAGGGAATGACAGCAGCTGTCACAAATCCACCTTAGCCTTTAAGAGTTGTCAGCTTGGTTCTGAAAAGACAACACTTCCTGCAAAGTCATAGGTACATTTTCAACTTGAAGAGACTGCAGAAAGGAAGCCTGACCAGAATGTAATAAAGCAGCCTGGTTTGCCAGTCTGCCAGCACAAGTATTAACTACTGTTTCAAATGAATTATGTGATTAATGAGCAGCACATTTAACAATAGTTATTTTCCTTGGGAGAAGCAGGACATTTAATGATTCAGTGATAAAAGCTGAATTTTTGATTTTTGACCCTGCAAAGGTCAAATAACCTCTTTTTCTCAAGAAATTCACAAACTCGTGAGCCACTCCATAGGTGTATCTTGAATCACTGTATATGGTAACAGTCTTTCCATTTGCTAACTTACAAGCTTCAGTAGTACTTACTAATTTGGCTACATGAGCTGAAACTTTTCCCTACAATTGTCCAGTCAGTCATATTTGATCAATACTACAGACTGCAAAAGTGCCTGTCAATTGTCCATCTTCCCTTCTGATACATGATCCATCGATGAACAAAATTAAGTTTGGGTTCTGCAGAGGAGTAAAAACACATAAATACAAACAAAAATAAAATAAAAATAAAAGTTGCAAAAGAACAGGAACAAAAAGCTTTTATTTCCAAATAACACACATGAGCACTTTCATCTTAAAATAAAGACTTCTTCAGTGTCAGAAAACAAAACCATTACAATATATACACACACAGAAGTAATATGCCAATCAAAGAATACAATTAATCAACCACCATGGTAACACTAAACCAGTAATCAAACTGTGTTTTAACACTAAACTAAGACATAGTGCTAAACATAACAATGAGGCATAAATAAACAAGGGCAAAACTGGCCAAAACACGAATAAACATAAACAAGTATAATAAAAACTGGGACCCATTGCCTTGTAATAAAATAATAAAATATACATAATTACACTTTAGCAGCTCTAATCTTTAATATACTAGAAATGGAAGTACTATCATTAATGCCAGGCAAAAGAGTTTAGCATTAAGCCTTAGTTGCCAGCATACTTTTTTGTAATACAAAGTAGCATCTAAATCCCCACTTAAAGGTGTCACAAAAACACTATCAATGGCAAAAACATGATTTTTTTTTTAATTAGAACACACCTAGGAACAAAGAAACAAGGCATTAGTGGACTTTTTATACAAAAAATATTCTGGCAACTAAGGCTTAATGCTACTCTTTTGCCTGGCATTAATGATAGTACTTCCATTTCTAGTATATTAAAGATTAGAGTTGCTAAGGTTTAATTATTTATATCTTATTATTTTATTACAAGGCAATGGGCCCCAGTTATACTGAGTGGCGCAGAGCTACAGTTATCCCACTCCACAAGGGAGGATCCACCTTGGATCCCGGAAACTATCGTCCTATCAGTATGACAAGCCTTATCTGCAAGGCCATGGAGCGTATTATCATGGAACTTATAAACAAAGACATTGGCAACCTTCAAACACTGGACCTCACCCAGTTTGGGTTCGTGAAGGGCTGATCTTGTCTCCTGAACCTGATTGACTTCTTCAAATCAGTCTCCAGAGCCATGGACGAGGGTAAGGTGGTCCACACAGCCTATCTAGACCTTGCCAAGGCCTTTGACACCATCCCCCACTCTGGAATCATAGATAAACTTACTAATCTGGGCATTAATCCCTACGTCACCCAATGGGTTGCTAACTGGCTTACTGATAGAACCCACACTGTAAAAGTAGCCGACTCCAAATCCAGCTCCAGACAAGTGACAAATGCAGTACCTCAGGGTTCAGTCCTGGGATCGCTCTTGTTTGGCTTCTACTTCTCTGAAGTACAGGCCAACACTAAGGGACTCTGGCTAACAAAGTTTGCAGATGACTGCAAACTGGGAGCCATTATTGAATCCCCAAATGATGTGGATACTCTACAAAAGGGCCTTACAGAAACAGATGCTTGGTGCCAGAGCCATGGGCTCAAGCTCAATGCCAAGAAATGTATAGTTATCCCCTTTGGTAAAAAACATGTATCTGTGAATTACCATATAGGTGCAGTACACTAAATACCGAAAGTGTGATAAGAGACTTAGGGACCCAGGTGGACAGTGGTCTCACCTTCGATAACCACATCACCAAAACAGTCAGGAAATCCTTCTATGTGGCACACCTCATCACTAAGGGCTTTTCATCCAGAAAAAGGAGGTCATTGTCCCACTGTACTTATCCCTCATTAGACCCATTATAGAATACAACGCCCCGTTTGGTATGTACCTCTCAAGACATCTGCAACAACTGGAAAGGCCGCAGAAATACCTCACTAAAAGAATCACAGGTGTAAAGCAGATGCCCTACGCTGACCGCCTTAAAAAACTCCAGCTATACTCTGTCACATATTGTCTACTCAGAGACGATCTCTGCTTAACATACATGGCCATGTCAAACCCAGAGCTGTTGGACATGCCACAGTTAAAGAAATCCCAATCCCTCAGAGCCACATGCTCCAGGGATCTAAACCTTGTCATAACAATAAACAAAACATGCTGGAGGGATAGGTTCCTGACCCAGAGACTCCCCAGACTCTGGAATAGATTGCCCATACATGTCAAGCAGAGTGCCTCTTTGGCCCTCTTCAAAAGGAACCTTGACAATTGGATGGGAGAAAGAAAATTCACCCCAGGGATCACGTCAGTCGCCCTGCTAGACAGGGGTCCAGGGAAGTAAATAGTGTGGGAAGAAATAGCCAGGGAATTGTTATGGCTAGGCTTGTATAGGCCCTAGGGCTGATAGCCTAGTACCAACCTATGAACCTATGAACCTATGTCTGTATTCCTGTTTTGGCCAGTTTTGTCCTTGTTTATTTATGCCTCCTTATTATGTTCAGCACTATGTCTTAGGTTAGTGTTAAAGCATAGTTTAATTAATGTTTTAGTGTTACCATTGTAGTTGATTAATTGTATGCTTTGACTGGCATATTGCTACTAGGGGTGTGTGTATATATTGTAGTGGTTTTAGTTTTCTGATACTGTGACGAATCTTTATTTTAAGATGAAAGTGCTCAGGTGTGTTCTATGGAAATAAAAGCTTTCCGGTCATGTTCTTTGTTCTGCATTGGAGTATCTGGGAGATCAGGTTTAGGAGGAAGCACATTGTTAACAACGAAACCACAGTCAATAGTAGGGATAAGAGAGGCTGGATTCAAGGGACAGCATCAGATAATTTGCAAAGATGGATTATTAAGTAGAGTTAGCTCATATTTGGCAAGTCTAGAAGCAGAAAGATATTGTGTTTTGGTCTTTAATGACAAAGCATTGACAGCATTGTAGAACTGCAACAAAAGTATCATGACCCAGAGTAAGTGCCGCTGCCATATCAACTAACCAGGCAGTTGTGGCTGCAGCTCTAAGGCAAGGGGGAAGTGTGGGTGCTACTGGATCAAGATTTGTACTGTAATAAGCAACTGTCTAAAGCCATCATTTCTTGTCTGTGTTAGTAATCCTAATGCTATTTTGTTATGTTCACAACAGAAAAGAAAGAACACTTTTGAATAGTCTGGCTATCCTAATGCTGGAGGGTTTGGAAGAAGTGATTTTAACTGGGTAAAAGCTTGTTCATGGCAGGGTTGCCATGAAAGGGGTTCGGAGTATCCTTTTTCAATAGTTCTAATAAAAGTTTAATTATTTCAGCATAATTGAATATCCCTTGTCTACAATAGTCTGCTCTAAGTTGTTTTAGAGTGGTTGGTCTCAGTGCAGTCTGTATAGCTGCAATGCAAGAAGTCAAAATGTGTTGTGCATTTTCAGAGATCAGGTGTCCTAAATACTGAACTTGTAGTTGCTAGAGGTGAAGCTTAGATCAGTTTACTTTAAATCCTAACTCAGCTAGTGCAGTTAACAAGACAGTCAGCTAAGGAGTTAGATGTCATGAGTAGACAATCTACATACTATATTAAGGCAGATCCACAAAGTAACTGTCCTTTATCTAGCTGATTTTTCATTTCTCTTGAAAATAAGGTGGATGATTCTATATATCTTTGGGATACTCATGTCTATGTGTATTGTTGTCCTCTATATGTAAATGGAAATAAATACTGACTATCAGGTGTATTGGGATAGAGAAGAAAGCTGAGGAAATGTCAGTAAATTAAAATATAGTAGCAGAAGGGGAAATTGAGCTAAGAATAGTTGCATTTTTAAGTACAGTGGGAAAAGAAGGCACAACTACTGCATTCACTGTTCTCAGATCTTGGACAAATATATAAGTGTCTTTGCTAGGTTACTTTACTGGCAAAATAGGTATGTTGCAAGGACTCCTAGTAGTAGGAAGAATTTTACCTTGTTGCAGCAGTACTGAAATAACTGGTTCAATTACTACTTCTGCTACTGCAGAAAGTGGATATTGTGCTACAATGGGCAGAGATTCATGAGGTTTTAAAGTAATTTGTACTGGCGTAGCATATCTAATAATCCTACCTCATTGTCATAGGTGCTCCATAATTGTGATGGAACTGTATTTAGTAAGTCTACATCTGATGCCTGTACATGTATTGTGTCAGTAAGGAAGGAAAAGAGCATGTTCTCATCTAAAACAACTGCTACAGCACATCTGTATTACCAAAGACTCATTGGGAACATTTAAATATATTCTATCTGATGTAGAGAATATTGTGCATTGTAATTTACAGAAAAGATCCCTACCTAAAAGATTAAGGGGTGCAGAGTTAACAAGAAAAGCATGTTGGTCTGCCAACGGTCCTAACTGAATGGGAACTGAAACTTTCTCAGGGTAGTCTAAAGAGACTCCTGATACCCTGACTATTTGCACTGAGTTGTGGGGCAAAGAGAGATTCTTAGCCAGGGAAGATAGTAACATTGACCTAGTAGATCCAGTATCTTTTAAAAAGGGAATATTGTTGTTTTGGACTTTGATGTTTATGAATGGTCCTTACTGGTGTACAGGTATAAAAGGAAATAGCTGTGATTCCTGTTCATGGCTGTCCTATTTATTTTGTTGCCAAGCTGGTGGCTGCCATTGAGTGTTCCACCTAGGAGGTTGTTGCCTCACATTTTGATGGACAATTTTCTGACCTTGTGGTGGCAGCTGATTATCAAATGGATTATTAGACTGCACTGGCACATCTACCAGCTGCAGGAAAAAAACAACTGTCCCTCCAATGACCATTTTGGCTGCAAATGAAACATGGATTTGAATTTGATCAGTGTCTTTGGTCTTGTGAATGTGGGGTACTATTATTATTAAAATTCTGAGGAAATGGTCCCTGATTTTGAGAAAATCTAAATCTATTCCATCCTCGTCTTTCTCCTCTATTTTCCCTCTGTAAATTGTTGGAGTCATATGTTTACTAATTTTTCTTGTCACTCCTCTTGTTGCTCTTGTTTTTTTCGAATAAGGATTTCTGCTGAATACTGAACTTGATTAACAAGTTCATGAAGCCCTAAACTCAGCCAGGTTAAGAAAACCTTTTTTAGCTGGTCCTGAATAGGGGGGCAATAAACCATTGACAAAAGCAGCTGAGAGACCACTTACTGCCTGACCTTACAGAGGTTCTGTATAACCTGAGCAGGCTTCAAAGATGTCTGCCATATTCTGTAAAGAAGATTCAATTCACTCATACTCTCTGTGTGTGACTGAGTTTATCCAGGACCAATTAGATACATGTGGACATATTGTAGTAATAGCCTGTTAAAAATGAGTGCTAGCTGCCTGAAAAGCCTCTACATCCATATGCTGGGGAATAGGGCCTGGTAAATTAGCATGATCCCAAATACATTTAAATAGATCAGCTGGAATGGATGTGTCCATTACTGCTCTGAGATCCTCTAAAATAGAATTTTGCAATTGAACATGCTCTTTTAAGATTCTTGCATATTTTGCTGTATTTGCTCTGATTGATGGGAGAGAGTCCAAAATTGTTTGGAAATCAACAGCAGACCAAGAGTGGACCACATTTATAGTGGAAGGCATTGCTTCATCTCTGCCATGTGCTGGATTTGGGACTTGTCACAGAAGATGTAGGTGGTCATTTTCCTCCGAGGAGGATTCAGAATCATTTTTATCTTTATTAAGTTTAGCAGGTTCAAAATAACCATCCCCATTTGTAATTATCAGGAACTGAGTAACATGTTTACTTGTATATAGTTTTTGAAATCTTAGAAAATAAGATAATACTGCCTGTGTACATCATCTTAGAATGCTAATAAACATTTGAGGTAATTTAGACCAGGTGTGGTCTGAAATAGAAGAAGAGGAAGAAGTTGTAGTCTGGCTAGAGGAAGGAGGCTACAAGAGGTTGAGTCATATGGCTAACGGAGGTGGACAACTCAGTAGTTTGCCTTCCTTGAGAAGGTGGTGGAGTATTAATCTCCAAGGTGGAAGAAGAGATAGCAGGATCTTGCTTTTTAGAAGGAGATGGTGATGCATTATAAGGTGGTGGTGGTGTGGTGGGGAAAAGTAAGTAGTCATCATCAGATAACGCGCCACTGCTAAGTTCTAATTTCTGGAATTCCTTAAAGGAACAGAGCCCATAACCACCCTGTCCCTGACAATCAGAATGTAGTAGATGATTAACCATCTTATAAGTCACTTGTAACTGTATTTTAAGTTTAGCTTACAGAGCTGTCAACTTTTACCAACAGAATTTGGAACAATGTAAAACATTATTAAGGAAAAGGCCCCAAATTTGGGAAACATTTTAAATGGCAATATTATCATAGAAATTCTCAAAAGTATTTCCAAATTTAGGAGGAATGGAACAACTCTTTGAGAAACATCAGGTGGTGTCTGAACAAAATAGGGACAGTTGAGAGGTCCAGCATTATATCTCAAACAAAGAACTATAAAATCTTGTTAATCTATTTTTAAATTCTACACACCATGCATTAAAGGCTGACCAGCAGCTGGCAGGGATTTTACTATCATTTTCTCTAAGTCTTTATGTAAGTTTAACAGAATAGTTTTTTATCAAAAGTACCTGCAGGTGAAAAAGTCAATTTACTATCAGTTTTAGTCAGCTCATGCTATTTATGCAAGTAAAGACAGCTATCTTTGTTATAATTCTGAAATGTATGTCTTGCAGGAATACCATACTCTAGTTCTTTTAAAGTACCCACATTCACTCCCAATGTAAAGAAAACATACAATGTTAGTCCAAAAACAAAAAATAAAAGATATCCCACTTACATACTAACCTACACTCATACAAAAGCTAGACTTACTTGTGAAAACCTGAAAGTCTGCCAAAACTGAAAGTTCCAAAGAGAGGTACAATTTTGAACTGATGCTACAGAAAATACACTAGACAAAAAATTGCCAGAGGCCCAGTAAAGTGAGTATCTAAAGAAGCAGCTCCAGACAGGTCAAAAAAATCTGAGACTATATGACACCATCTGTTAGGGTTTAATAATTTTAAAATAAACTTCAGTCATTGCCAGATTAAAATATAATTTATTAAAAGAAATAACATGTGGGAGACAGTACTCAGGAAGCCATGTCTTCCAGAACAAAACAATTCATAATCTTTTATAGGAAAACTTTAAAAAAGTAATAAACTTTATCAGTCATAACACTGCTAGCATTCAACAGAACATGTTAACTAATACAGTTCACAATACAATATAGTCTTCAGACCATTACTAAATATCTAATAGAAATATGTTAAGTTTAGTAAAAATAGATTTGCAACTTCTTATCTACATTTCTAGCTTAGTATGGAATAAGTTTCTTTTTGCCATGTGACTTAGAAAGAATGCTGCCTCAGGCTCAGGAAATTAAATTTAATATTCTGTAGTTTTCAATGTTATCACTTATGGTGTTGCAGTACATACACTAACCTTTCAGGACACACATATACTAACCTTCTATACACATGCAATTTCATTTTAACCCTTTACAAGTTGCATATCTGCAAGTAATTATTAGCTAGCACCAGAGCCTGTCCATATCTGCATCATACTTATAGGGAGAGGGAAATAAAAAAAGCTCAATCTCACAAAGTTAACACAAACTTGCACAAGCTCTTCTGACTTCCAAAGCAATATTAACCCCAAGGCCTACCTGTTGTCAAGTACCTATTGGTTGTCAAGGATGTACATTTGCAATATAGCAAGTTAACACCAAAATCCAATCTCTTACCCAATTACACCCACACAAAACCAATTAAGCCCCTTCTTGCATTTACTTCATTTTCTCCCAACCCTCTTACTTTCCCAGTTTAACCCTTCCACCCCACCACCCCACTACACTAACTTTCTTCCACTATGATCTTAACTCCAATTACTATTCCTATCTGACCCTCATCCGAAGAAGTCCCTGGACAAATTGGTTTGTTCCCAAACCTCAGTTCTAAGAGTTTGTCAGTTACTTCTCTATTGCAGTTGTGATAATTTGCTTGCATTTACTCGTATTAAAGTGTTATAGAGAAATGAATGAAAGGAAAAAAAACACATATACAATAAATGAGGTGCTCCATTTTATGAAATTATTTTAGTAGAGTGTATCTCATAGGCATTTTTATGTTTAGAAAATAAAAAAAAAGACCATATGAATAATTAGAAACACCAGAAATCATGCAGAAGGTTTTAGCTGTAATCAAGGTCAAGGTATAATTTCTATTGAAGAATGAAGGTTTTCCAAAGGTTTTGTAACTGCCTATACACATAGCCTTAGGGAAGGCAATTTTTAGTGATTCTCATTGCTAAAAATAATTGCTTGTCCAGAACAACTAAGAGAATTAAGCAGCCTTATTAATGATTGCTTAATCAAGGTTAGACAAATCAAGGAAAAAAATCAAATCTTTGCTGGAAGTGGAATCTGTTATATCCCATAAGGGTTAGTCTAGAAATTTATTTTGTCAAAGGTGAATGAAAAGTGAAGTAAAGGCTAACACTATTTCCCCTGTGCTGCAAGATGAAACTCTTTTACTGCAGGTTATACAGTTTCATCAAACACAATAGTTGACTATGAGTGTGCATTTTATCTTTTCAGCATTAACCAGGGACTGAATTTCAAACAAGATGGATCTTCTAGCTTTGTATTCTTAATCAACATTTCCTCTTTGAAAATATATGAACAGCTAGCAAACTGCTTGGTGAAAAGAAACATTGAAATGCAAAGGAAACCACTGGTGCTTTACATAGAACTAAATACATTCTTAGTAGTTATCAATATTGCATCACATTACTTAGGCCAGACTTACAAAACATGTATGTATTTTCTTGTGGAGATATTCATATATTTATATGTATATCTATATATATATATATATATATATATATATATATATATATATATATATATATATATATATATATATATATATATATATATATATATATATATATATATATATGTATATATCTATATATATATATATATATATATATATATATATATATATATATCAGCAAAGCTCCTCGTGGTCCTGCAGAGTGGTGCTAGCAGCAGTGAGACGAAAAAGAGAGACTGCTACCGGATTTTAAGTACTTTTTACTGCCTTTACCTTTGTGACTGTCTATTCTCACCGAAAAGCGAGTACAAACTGCTCTTTTGTTAGAAATAAGCTTGTTTTCTGCATTTATTTAATACCTGCACTTTAAAGTTTGTCTTTTTGTTGATTTAACTGTTGAGGCTGCTCACTCAAGTGCGCTAGCCTGTGTAAAGTATTTACTGTGCATTTTCTGTTGCCTGTTTAGAAAAAAAGAAAAAAAAAAAAAAAAAAAATCCTTGTTTTCCCGCCTTTCCTGAGCTAGAATAGTCCCTAATACAGGTATTGCTGTATTCTGGACTTTAGAATAGTTCCTGTGTTGCCCATATCCTTACTTGGATAGAAGGAAGCTTCTTTGTTCACCAGTGGGAGTGGGGAGCTTTGAGCAGCCTATCTGTCCCTGGAGGAGTGATCTCAGCACAGAATCTTGTTGTTTATTGGCCGTTTTGGGCTAATTCCTAGCTCTTTCAAGTCCCCTGTCTAAAAACCCACTTTGGCATGTTTTTTGCTTGTTCCGACTCAGCAAAGCTCCTCGTGGTCCTGCAGAGTGGTGCTAGCAGCAGAGAGATTAAAAAGAGTGACTGCTACCTGATTTTAAGTACCTTTTACTGCCTTTACCTTTTTTGACTGTCTATTCTCGCTGAAAAGTGAGTAAAAACTGCTCTTTTGTTAGAATTAAGCATGTTTTCTGCATTTATTTAATACCTGCACTTTAAAGTTTGTCTTTTTATTGATTTAACTGTTGAGGCTACTCACTCAAGTGCGCTAGCCTGTGTAAAGTATTTACTGTGCATTCTCTATTGCCTGTTTAGAAAAAAAGAAAAAAATCCTTGTTTTCCCGCCTTTCCTGAGCTAGAATAGTCCCTAATACAGGTATTGCTGTATTCTGGACTTTAGAATAGTTCCTGTGTTACCCATATCCTTACTTGGATAGAAGGAAGCTTCTTTGTTCACCAGTGGGAGTGGGGAGCTTTGAGCAGCTTATCTGTCCCTGGATACCCGTTGCCTGTTTAGAAAAAAAGAAAAAAACAAAAAAAATCCTTGTTTTCCCACCTTTCCTGAGCTAGAATAGTCCCTAATACAGGTATTGCTGTATTCTGGACTTTAGAATAGTTCCTGTGTTGCCCATATCCTTACTTGGATAGAAGGAAGCTTCTTTGTTCACCAGTGGGAGTGGGGAGCTTTGAGCAGCCTATTTGTCCCTGGAGGAGTGATCTCAGCACAGAATCTTGTTGTTTATTGGCCGTTTTGGGCTAAATCCTAGCTCTTTCAAGTTCAGGCATCATCAGGCAGCACCGCCTAAACAGGTTTAAGCAATTACCGGCTCCACAGAGCCTGCTCTTCACTTTTTCCCTTGGAACTGATCTGTATCTCAAAGAAAGCACTCTATTTTCACTTTATAGCCATTCACTTGCACTTAGAAGAAAATTTAAAGCACTAAAAACCTCTCTTATACTCTTCTAAATACTTAACTGATCCTCCTAGATCAGTCAAAAGTAGAAATCATAAATATCCTGACATGTCCAAAGGTCAGTTTCATGTGTACTCTCCAGTCCAGCTGGTGAATATGGGAATCTTAAGGCAATGTTACAACTGCCTTATGTACACAGACAACCCTCTCCTCCTCCCAACAAACTCAAATATATGTGAGAGATGCAACTATATTTCCAAACTGGAGCTGAGCTCTCTCGACCCATGACTGGCACAGTCAATCAGGAGATGAAGGTAACCACACACACCACAAATCCAGTCTCACATAAACCTATAGCAACAACAAACCAAACACATAAACACACAAAAGCATACTCAGAGGCTCTAAATAAAAATCTGCCTAAGCAGCAGCCACCTCTAAAGCAGGCACCCAAACAACTGCTACCCCACAACAATACCCATGTATCACATACTTCACATAGTCAGTGTGCTACACAGTCACAGCCCTTAAGACTAAACAACATACCTAATACACTTATAATAGGTGACTCTATAGTCAGACACACTTTGATCCCACTCACCAGGCTGAACAAGGAGAAGGTCACTGTAAGCTGTCTGTCAGGTGTCAGGATCTGCCACATAACACATGCACTCAGGTCACTCCGAAGGAAGTACAAATATGACTCAGTCATTGTCCATGCTGGTGTGAATGACCTGAGACGTACCTCCCTGGACTACATGAAAAGAGACATGGAGGAGCTCTCTGATCATGTAGCCCAGGCTGGTATGACCCTAACCTTGAGTAGCATCTTACCCTCACCAAGAATAATGCCACAGTATAAAGACAAAATGATAAGTTTTAACAATTGGCTAAAGTATTGGTGTCATTCAAAGGGGATCCAGTGTCTGTCAGCCTGGGATGACATGCTCGACAAGCCATGTTGCTTCGCTAGGGATGGCTTGCACCTGTCACCCCTGGGTTTTCAAATACTGGCTAAGGCTCTTGCCACCCCCATAGTGCCTTTTTTAGGTAAGGATCGAATGACAAACCCACCTCCAAAGACAATACAAGGAAAAAGAAACTAAGGGTAATGCTGCTCAATGTCAGAAGTCTAAACCCCAAAATGCACGCACTCGAGACTCTCCTCAGTATGGAGAACATCGATGTCTGTGCAGTAACAGAAACCTGGTTCAAGGCTCCAGAAAGTACCCCAGCACTACCAGGTTATACTTCACACCAGTCTTTTCAGCCACAAAACTCGGACCAAACCACAAAAGGAGGGGGAGTATCCATATACATCAAAAATACCCACACCTCCAGGTTAGTAGCACTGCACAAAGCAAAGGAAACCATCCATGGGCAACTAACAGTGGGCAAAACTGCCTTTCAGTGTATAGCCTGCTACAGACCACCCTCCCAAACTCAGGAACCCCACTCGGCCTTCCTGAGAACACTGGAGAACATGAAGGTCTCTCCAAACACCATTATATTGGGTGACGTCAACTACCTAAACATTGACTGGGTAAACTACTCAAGCCCACACACCCTCGCCCAACGGTTCCTAGAATTTATAAACCCAAATGCTATGGAACAACTGGTAACCACCCCCACAAGAGGGGAAAACATATTGGACCTGATCATCACAAACATAGGGACTCTGTGTTCCACACCAGAGGTATACCCCTCACTGGTAAGGTCAGACCACAAATTAATCTCGCTGGACATCCATATCCCATCCCCACCCCCAGCCAAGGTAACCATGGTGAAGAACTTCTCAAAAGCAAACTTCACAATTCTCAAAACTGAGGTGATATCCTTCAAAGCCCCTGGGCCAGTGGAAAACACGGCTCAAACCGCAGAATCCTTCACAAATGCATTCTATGGACACCTACAGGAATGTATGGATTGTGCTATCCTAAATAAAACCAAGACTCACTCCTCCAAAGGCAGGAGACCTGTCTGGTGGACCCCGGCCATAAATAAGCTATACAACAAAAGGAGGAAGCTACTACATGATAGAGCAAAATCCCAAAAAGGGAAGGCATCTCTGATCAGTACTAGCAAGAAGCTACGATCCCTCATAAAATCATCTAAGGCCAGCTTCGAAAGAAAAATTGCACAAGATACTAAGAACAATCACAAGGCCTTCTTTATCTATGTCAGGCACCTGGACGGCAACTCCCAGATATGCTCCGAGTGAGTGCAAAATGACAAAAAATACACTGAACCCACAGACATTGCCAACATCCTGGCAGACAAGTTCAGTGCAAATTTCTCCCCCCCCACCCCCCCCAAAAGAGCAAATCTCCATCCCAACAGAGTGGAGCCTCCCAGACATCACAGATGAACAGATGAGAGCTGCCCTCTCCAAAGCAAAAAACACAGCATCAATGGGACCGGATGGTGTCCCGGGCTGTGTCTTACACGAGCTACAAGATGAACTTAACCCTCACATTAAGTCACTGTTCAACCTCAGCCTTACCACAGGATATGTACCCAAGGAATGTCGTACAGCAACGGTGGTCCTGCTCCACAAGGGAGGTGCCACAACAGACCCTGAAAACTATCGCCCTATAAGCCTGACTAGCCTGGTCTGCAAACTATGGAGTGTATCATCATGGAACTCATAAACAACGACATCAGAAACCTTCAGACACTGGATCCTACCCAATTCGGCTTTGTTAAAGGCAGATCCTGCCTCTTGAAACTGGTCGACTTCTTTGAAACAGTTACCAGGGCCATAGACGAAGGGAAGGTAGTCCACACAGCCTACCTGGACCTCACAAAAGCCTTCGACACAATACCCCACTCAGGAATCATAAATAAGCTCACTAGCTTAAATATCAACCCCTATATCACAAGATGGGTTGTGAACTGGCTCAGGGATAGAACCCACATGGTCAGAACTGCAGGTGCCTTGTCAGACTCTAAACCAGTCACAAGTAGAGTCCCACAAGGTTCAGTCCTGGGACCTCTCTTGTTCAGTATTTATTTCTCTGAGGTACAGGCAAACACGGGAGGACTATGGCTGACCAAGTTCGCAGATGACTGCAAACTGGGTGCCATAATAGACTCTCTGGCTGACACAAGCATCCTCCAAAAGGGTCTCACAGAGTCAGATAACTGGTGCCAAAGCCATGGCCTGAATCTAAATGCTAAAAAATGCATAGTCATACCCTTTGGGAAAAACAAAGTGCCCACAGACTACCACATAGGAGGTAATCCATTAAGTACGGAGGAAGTAATTAGGGATTTGGGGACCCAAGTAGATAGCAATCTCTCCTTTGACAATCACGTTGCCAAAGTGGTTAGAAAGACCTTCTATGTAGCCCACTTAATCACGAAAGGTTTCACATCTAGATCAAGAGAGGTCTTTGTGCCATTCTATTCATCACTTTTCAGGCCCAAAATTGAATACGATGCCCCATTTGGGATGTACCTTACCCGACACCTGCAGGAACTGGAAAGACCCCAAAAGTACCTCACCAAGAGGATCAAGGGACTCAAACAGATGCCCTATGCAGTTAGGCTAAAGAAACTCCAGCTTTACTCAGTTGCTTACCGCCTACTCAGAGGCGATCTGTGCCTGACATATAAAGCCATGTCCAACCCAGAATTAATGGACATGCTCCACCTCAAGAAATCCAAATCCCTTAGAGCTACACGCTCCAGAGACTTAAACCTCAGCACAGAAATAAATAGAACATGCTGGAGGGACAGATTCATATCCCAGAGACTCCCTTCACTCTGGAACAAAATCCCAGTCCAGGTTAGGCAGAGCCCCTCACTGACCCTCTTCAAGAGAAATCTTGACGAGTGGATGGGAGATCGTAAGTATAACCCCGAGATCTCTTCTGGGCCCCTGCTAGACAGAGGCACAATAAACTAACCGTAAAGGGGCTATATTCTGTGATCTACTATCAAAAGCACAGTCTACAAATCTAAAAGGGTAGCGAAAGCCAAACACACTTTGGCTAGGCTTATAAATGCCCTAGGGCAGGTAGCCTAGTATCAACCTATGAACCTATATATAGATATATATATATATATATATATATATATATATATATATATATATATATATATATATATATAATGGATAATATTAGCGAAATATGCTGTGGGAATCGAGCTCCTATGTAAGGCCTGCTATACTGCAGTGAGCTGACTAAGGTGGCATTTTTTTCTCATAAG
Source organism: Protopterus annectens (assembly GCF_019279795.1). Classification (NCBI taxonomy): domain Eukaryota; kingdom Metazoa; phylum Chordata; order Ceratodontiformes; family Protopteridae; genus Protopterus; species Protopterus annectens. The sequence goes on along the minus strand of NC_056728.1, from coordinate 1,930,687,618 downwards.
TCTCTAAAGTAAAACATACATATGAAGACTCTATATGTTAAAAATAAAAAAGGGCAAGTTAGTAAAAGGTAGACACAAGGTTTTATTACACACACACACACACACACACACACACACACACACACACACACACACACACACACACACACACGTGCACATGCGCACTCATACAATCACTCTTGCATTTATATTCCCCGCCAATCCTCTGCACTTGATCCAGTTTTTAATAATTAATGACCAAACTTCAAAATATTGCTTAGAAATGCTTTTTACGTCCTCAAACTAGTTTCACTGCTAGTTATACAGTTTTTTCAATGTGTTATGAAAACAGAATTGCAATAATCTCTTTTTATAACAAAATCACATGAAAGAACAGTCACATGAGAAGTGGACATGACAAGCTCCATCAAGATGCATTTGTCAGTGCATAGTATAATCCTATACAAATACAAAAAAAAAAATCTGAGTATCATATATCACAAAATAAATGTACAGATACTTTGGGGAATATCAAAAAGGCATGTTAATAACTGTAGATTCTCAATTAATTCTGGTGGTTATAAAGATCCAATCTGAAAAATCCAGCATTCTGACAAATATGAATCAGAGGTCTGAGAGGAAGGAAGGAATCACTCTATCAATAACGATATACTCTATCTCAGAATGTGTTAAAGAGTGTTACTAAAATGTACTGCATGTCTTTTTACATCAGATGTCATTCAGATCTGCAGTAATAGGTGCCTTAATATTTAATTTTATATACCTCACATAGAAACTATCACATCTGCACACTTCTAAATATATCACCATTGTGTGTTATAAGTAATGTGACAATGCATATCAAACAATTTGTAAGAATTTTTAAAGAAATTAAGTTTGGGATAAACTAGTTTGTCCAGGACCATCTTAGGAAGGTAGAATAAATGTGTGTGGGGGGAGGGGAGGTTGGTAGGGGAGATGGGTTAAGGCAGTGGCAAGAGTTAGGTTAGTTAGGCTTGGGTGATAAGGGTTTAACTGTGGTGGACAAAGGAAGTGGGATAGATCTGGGGGTGGGTTTAGCTTTTAAACTGTTGCAGTGAAGAAAGTAGTGTCACATGTGGCATGAGTTTGCAATAGCAAGGATCACGCCCATGATGGCCTGTAGGGACAGGAGTGCAGGTAGGCCATGGACTACTTTTATTGGATTTCTTAATTGAGTTAGTGGGCTGTATATAGCTAATCAGTGGTGGTTGTGGTTTGTTGCAGTGACTCTGGAGATTTATTGTAGTTTATTAGTTCAGGTTTTTGTTGTGTGAGTGGGTTGGCATAATGGTAAGCTTGGTGAGGGCAGAGGTTTGTGTCAGTGGTTGGCCAGTTTAGTTTATTTGCTGGTGGGAATAGCAGCTTTATCCATGGGCTGAGAAGTGTTTGCAAGTTAGTCTATGGTGCTGGTTAGCTAAATTGTTCATTGGTGTTCAGTTGGTATGAATAGTGTCTTCTCGAGCTGTCTGTGGGCCAAGAGTGGTGGTGGCACGGTTATTTATTAATTATGGTGCTATGAGGTTGTGTTGAGCTCACCTTCTCTCTCCATTGCTAAATGGGTTTCACCGTTGGTGGTTCTGGGCTGCTCATGGGTCCATGGATCAAGGTTGTTTTGTGTTAACATACCAGCAGTGAGGTGAATGACTAGACAAATACAGCATTTGGTAGAGTATTTACTGGCGGTTCATTGGGGGGGGGGTGAGGGCTGGACCATTGCAGTGGTTCTGGGCTGTTCATGGGCTGGGGGAACTCCTGCTGGTAGGGTTTGCCACAGTGTATGATCAGTACGGTGGACAACTGTTGACCATTATCATAGGGGATCAAAGAACATAAATTGTAAGTAGGTATGCTGTAGCTAGCTTTCAGTTTTAAGTCAGCCTTTACTTTGTAGGAACTGTTTATCATAAGTCTTCTCACTCCCAAAGAAACAGTGGCGTGCATGGGCAATTCCTTCAGTGTAGAGTTTGCAAGTTTTGGTAGAATGATCACAGTTCTTCATTTACGTGACCAAGATGTTCAGTAATGCATGCTGAGGTACATTCATGGGCCTTAGCAACAGTTAGTGGTTGGTGGTTTCACATGCTGCTCTGCATTTGTTTGTCCCCATTTAAATAAAAAAAAAAACAAAAAGACCTTGTACTACTGAAGATAGTTAGATTGCTAGTGAGCAAAACAGAACCTGATGAGGCAAATGAAAGACTTGATTTAGGACAGCAGCTGTGCTTATTCTGAAAGAGTTGGCACAATGCTGCTTAATTTGTGGAGGACTCTTTCACCTCATGGTTTTATTGTACAGATGGTTATCACTTGTTAAAGTGCATTCAGTTTGTGGTAGACTATAGCATTGCCAATCACTGCTTTGTTTGCCATGATGTAAATGTCCAATTGTCCGCATTGATGGCATTAAGAAGGTGTTTTAATATGTACTGTTCATATTGGTCATTCAAAGGTACTGAGGCATGCTTTGATGCAGTATACGGAAGCTGCAAGTTCAGTCAGTTTCGGTGAGGTCCGGACAGTCCAGTAGGTGGATAGAACTTTTTGTATCATGCCAGGTACTACTATTGCAGAGTACCATTTGACCTGCAGGAGGGAGTTCTTATGATTTTTTTTTTCTCTGACAAGGATAGTACAATACCTCCAATGAGTGAAAGGAGATGTCTATGAGAGATTAATCATTTAAAAACTATCATGTTTTAATACTACTAAAATCTAGTTAAACCACTATAAAATGATAGATATTTATTAATGAATTTTTTTTTCTTTCTGTTGTGCAGATGTCAGACAGGAGTATGCCGCATCTATGTCAATGGTGGGAGGCCATTGTGGAGCAGGCAGAAGAGTTGTTCCAAGAGGTGCCTGACACTGGTTCCAGGATGGTGGTTCAGGAAAAGGATGCCAGTCAAAAAAGACAATGCACAGCAGAGAGGACCAGAGCAGCAACTCATACAAAGAGGCAAGGCTATCAAGATAGGCCATTGCATTTGATCTGTCAGTGGCTGGAGTGTCTCTGGACAGAGCACAACATAATGATGTGTTTTTTGGTGTTCCGCTAGGAGTGTCAGATTCATTGTGGGTTGAGGATGATGGTATGGCATCTCAGGATGGACTGTGCTCTGGGTTGGAGGATATGGGGAGGGTCATGGAGACAGCTCAGGGGTGTCAGGAGGTGAATGGGGATGCACTGGTCAGCGAGTACAGTGCTGGGATCATGGGCACTTTGGGTTCACTTTCCAAAGTGGGTCCTGATTTTGGCATATAGCCTGGTGACAGGTTAGCTACACAGTCGTCGGGTCAAGCAATGGGGGCAGTTTATCTGACTCCTCACATTCCAGCTACAGTAAAAGAGAAGATTTGGAAAGGGGAGTATGTAGGTGTTTTTGAATTAATAGATGCAGGTGGGGTTCAGCAGTAAGTGGAATTTGAGTTGGCAAACAGTTAGGACTTGTTGGTTGCCTTAGCAGAGTTAGGGAGGATGAGGGTTGGTAAGCTGCGACCTAGGATGTAGGATAACTGGGTAGTAGGATTCATTTACTATATGGCAGTTTTGTTGGAGAAGGATACTTCTTTGGCATTACCGTTATTGGGTTACTTTCTTGCAATATGGGAGGCATGGAGTTTGAGGCCCAGAACACCTGGTTATGGTATGACCAAAGGTTCTGGAAGATAAAAACAGTGGATCAATCACTTCAATGGGAGGTTTGTCATCTGGATATTTGGCTGGCCACTATGATGGATAGTTTTGGGGGGATGGTTAAGGGGGGAATGTTAAGGGAGGAAGGTGGAAGATTTTGTTGGGCTTTTAATGCTGCAAGTTATTCATGGTTAGGATGTAAGTTTTTGTATGGTTGTTCAAAGTGTGTGGGGAAATCTTCCAGCAGTTCAATGTGGGAGGCAAGAGGTTAACCCGGCAACATTTAGTTCAGGGTTAGCTGAAGGGAGCTTTTCTCCTCCTCAAGGGTTTCATAATGTTAGGGGTAAGGGAAATTTTCGAGAGTCATGGGGTGGGATGTCCTTCAGGTTAGTTAGAGGAGTTGCTGGTGTTGCATTTGCCCGTTAAGGTGGAGGTCTTGTAGAGGATGCTCCAGGAAGTTCTTGATGCTTCTCTTAAAGCAGAAATGATCAAAGGCTTTCCTATTAAATTGAGGGTGGATGGAGATGGGGTGGTTTGTAGGAGTTTGCAATCTGTAAGGATTAAGAAGGACATTTTGCTGAACTTAGTGGACAAGGAGCAGTAGGCAGGTAGGGTGTTGGGTCCTTTTGAAAGCCATCCTTTCAAAGTTTTAAGGTTTCTCCTTTGGGTTTGGTTCAAAAGAAGGTGGATGGTGAATTTAGGTTGATTCACCATTTATTCTATCCAGCAGGGAGTTTGCTGAATGACTTTATTTCAGTTGAGGATGCTAGAGTTTGTTATGCATCTTTGGATAATGCTGTAAAGGCTATCCTGGTGGTTAAGGATCCGTGGATAGTGAAGGCGGATATTGAATCTGCTTTTCACTTGCTGCTAGTAAGAAAGGAAGAGTTGCCATTATGGGGCATGGTAGTAGGGGAAACATTTATTTTGATAAAGCTATGCCAGTGGGCTGCTCTGTAAGCTGTGCTACTTTTGAGAACTTTAGTATGGTTCTTCAGTGGGTGAGTACGCAGACTGCTGTGCATTATTTAGATTTTTGTTTATTAGTGGGTGAGGGATATGAGGGAGCCTATGATGCACTGTAGGCATTCCAAGGGATGTGTGATGAGCTAGGGGTCCCATTGGCTCAGCACAAGTTGGAATGTCCTGCTAAAGCATGGATTTTTTGGGATTGTTAGTCAATGCAAGACATGGGCTGCTATTCTTGCCTATGGATAAGATAGATAAATTGAAGGAGAAGATTGGGGCACTGGTGACTAAGGCCAAAGTATGCATTTTGATGGTAATGGAGCTCTTAGGCCTTTTGAATTTTGCATGTCAGGCTGTTCATCCGGGACTTACTTTTTGCAGGTTTGTGGCCTTTTTATTGAATGGAGGAAAGAGTAAACATCATTGGGTTAGGATTAGCAAGTTGGTACATGCCAACCTGGATCTTTGGTTACCATTTTTGGAGCAGTTTAATGGGGTTTCTTTTTGGCAGACACATTGGTTGGGTCAAGCAGAACTGCAGTTGTTCAGAGATGCAGAGTGAGGTATTGGAATGGGGGTATATTTTGGAGGTGAATGGTTTGCAGCACAATGGTCATTGGACTGGCAAGATGAGTGGAAGAGGCATGTTGCGTTTCTGGAGCTAATGTCAATTTGGGTAGCATCAGAAGTTTGATGGGGGAAACTGAAGGAAGATAGGGTAATTTTTCATTCAGATAACATAGCAGTGGTGAAGGTTTTGCCGACTAAGACCGATAGATCTGAAGTGGTGTTGTTAGTTTTACATATGCTAATTTTGCAGAGTTTGATAATTATTTTTTCTTTCACAGGGATGCATGTGGCAGGGGTGTGAAATGTGATAGTTGACAGTTTGTCTCAATTTCAGTTTTCCAGATTTTGAAAGTTGGCACAAAGGGCAAAGGAGATGTTGGTTGTTCTGCCAGAGGAATTATGGCAGCTTGGGTTGACGTAGCCAGGAGATGGTGCTGTACTCATGTGTGGTGTCCACCAGGAAGGCATATGGTAAGGCTCTTTATGACTTTGATAAATTTGTAGTGCAGTTACAAGAGGAAAAAGAGGTTTGGTCAGATGATTTGCTGATTCATTATTTATCTTGACTTTGGGGACAAGGAAAGGCTTTGCAGACAGTTAAGTTTGATTTGGTGGAAATTAGTATCTTTGCACAGGTAGCTGGGTTGCATGACTTCACAAAGTCTTGGCTGGTGGATCGTTTGTTGAGAAGATGGGGAAGGGTGACTGGAATGAATATAGACAAATGATCGCCATTGATAAGGCTGATGATGAAAGTCTTGTTGAAGGGTTTGGCGTTAGTGGAGAGAGATTTAGTTGATTATGTTATGTGGGTTACTTTGATTGTGTGGATGTATTTCAGTGCATTTCGGATGTCTGAAATGTTGGGTTCATTAATTTGGAATGATGCAATGATATGTTCAGGGACGGTTCATATTGAGTTACAGAGGTCTACAACAGATCAGATGGGGAAAGGTGCATCAATAGTTTTGAGGAAAGATAGGAATGCAGGACTTTGTCATGTAGGTTGGCCTGTAGAACTCTTGAGGACAGAGGTTGGGGTTTCTCGTGATTTGGTTTTTTGACTGAGAGCTTGAGGGATGGTAATGAATAGTTGGTTCATGCAGGTAGTAAGGAGGGCTTTTTGTTGTGTGAGTTTTTCAGCTGATAGGTTTGCAACCCATTTTTTTGTTATTGGGAGGGCTTCAGATTTGGCAAGGGAAGGCAGATCCATCGAGGTTATTAGACGAGTAGGGAGGTGGTCTTCTAATGCCTTTATAACTTATATTAGATAATGGTTTCAATTGTGTATATGTATATATATATATATATATATATATATATATATATATATATTTCCCCTACAGATGATTGAAATCCCAAAAAGCCGACTTTCATATGGCTGAGACCATATGATCGACTTTTGGAATTTCTAACACCTTTAAAAAAAAACACAAAACAAAAACTTACCTACACATTGCTAGTGGGGGGGGGGGGGCAAGAGATGCTGCACCCCCATACACCCCACTGCAATTTAAATCTATGAACTCAGACATTGCACTACAGTGTGGAAAATGGAAATCCTTCCATTCCGCACTATACAGAGATGTCCGTTCTGAAGGTTCGAAATTCCAAAAGTTGATTATATGGTCACGGCCATATGAAAGTTGGCTTTTGGGGATCTCAGTCATCTGTAGGGGACCCCTATATATATATATATATATATATATATATATATATATATATATATATATATATTTTTTGTCTTTCAGGAAACAAGATTTTCATCTTGCGCCATTCCTATATCTACTTGGTGGGGTAAAGGGCAGAAGGTAGGATGTATATAAATAATTTAGGATTGTCTCGGTTGGGGTGTTCAGTTACATGGCATGGGATTAGAGGTCTTAGATGGAATCAATTGATGCATGACGTTGAAAGGTTAAAGTGGTGGTTAGGCTTTCCATAAATACTGGTGATATATCTAGGTGGTAATGATGTTGGTATAATTCCTAAGAAGCAATTGGTGGATAACATAAAAGACGATTTGTGTATGTTGCAGACGTTATGTTCAGGTATATGTACAGTATGGCTAGAGAGAGTGCCGTGTTTGAATTGGAGGAATGCTGGTAGTTTTCCTGCTTTGGAGTAGACTCAGAGGGCGGTTAATCATAGGCTGGCATTACAATTAGGAGCATTGGGCATTTACATGATTGAACACCGGGATTTTGATGACAGGGATTTGGTTTGATTAGATCCAATGGTGTGCATTTGAGTGACATTGGCATGGATTTATTTAATGTCTATTTGAGGCTATTTTTAGAAGGATTGGTGCATGTATTTGAGTAGCAGATGAGGAACAGCCTGGGGTCAGGCTGGTTAGTGGGGAAGAGGGACAGGATTGTCCTTTTCTGTTCCTCCTCTTGGTGATGGTGTTGCTGTTATTGAGTTTTGGTATCAAGTGACCTGCAGTACACTGCTTGACAAGAATAAGCGAGTGGGTATGGATGCTATTAATTCAGAGTGGGCACGAATGCTGCCCTGATGAAGTCTAAGAAGAATGTCACATTACGTTTATTGGTTACTGTTCTTGAATTAAGTTATTGGTTTGTTTGAATTTAATAAAAGTTGTCAAATGTCTATTGGTGTCAACATATATTATTAAAGAGAGCCGGAACAGAAACTGCACTTTTGGCAAATACTTTACCCACGTATCTTGTCCTCTTGGACTATCTTTTCTTAAAGAGCTCAAATGCTCTGCCAACTGTCTGCATCTTTGAAAGCTGAGTCTACATTCTGGTGTAAGATAAGACAGAGTAGGATTGGTATACAATACGTGGCCATTATTTATGAATTATCTGCTGCTTCTTAGTGTTATTACGTCTATAAATAGTCACAGAATAAACTGGTGGTATTGGTAAAGAACATTTTTGGTTAAGTCAATAAATAATAATTATTTTGTAAGCTTTTGATTTCACTTAGTCAAACACTGTTTCTGGTAATACCTATGTGGAAAACCAGGAATTAAATCATTTGGAGCCTGTTTATTAATTTGTTTGGAGGCAAAAAAATATTTCTGGCAATATGAGGATGACAATTGGCATGAAGATTTATATTTTTTTGGAATTGGTAATCTGCAAATATTGTTATATAGAGTCCCATTCAACAGTCTGATAATTGTGCCATCCATAAAATCAGCATTAAATATGTGATCTCTCACCTCTGAATACTGGTTTTATACTATTTAGCCAATATAGGACACTGCAGTTCCTAGGTGTATAATATAGAAACTGCTTGATATAGATTATTCTTAGAGCAATAGAAGTTTCATTACTCATGCCAATATAATTTTATAGGATGTAAATGAAAAGAATTTCAAAGAGCACAGAATAAAGAAACTAGTTCAAACCTAAAATGTGGAAAATAGTAATCCATGCAGTCCAACTACCTAACTACAACCTCTATATACACTTCCTTGATAAGCTATCATGAAGCTGTAGTAGATTAAAGTTGTATGAAGGTACTTTACCTTTAACAGACATATGTCATGTGATCTGACATGCCCATAACCTTAAAGATCTTGAAATATGAATATCATCTATGTCTCATGACTTTTCACTGCACTTTGTCTGCATCTGTACATGTATCCTACATGGGCTGGGATCCATGAATGTAGCAACAGTTTGTGAGAAGAGTGGCAATGCAAGGGTGGAGGCAATTCATTGGGGCATGTCATGTATAAGGGCAGCAGCCTACACTGCTGATTACACAACACATGAAAATGGCTGTGACTGAATAAAGTCAGAGGTATAGCTAACTATTCTTGTGCCTGGTGCTATCTCCAATCCATCATACACCATCAACGTTAAATTTAGAACATAAAAAAGAAAATAAATCACTTCTCTCTTTTTAGAAAAACTTCTATGGTTTATGGCACACATGGAGCAGTACAATACTTCAATGAAGGCACATAGTGCTACAGTGCTTCATTTATAACCACAAATGCACTATTGGCATTCAATGCCAGTAATGCTCTAAACGCCAATCAGACTTACTAACACTGCGTATCCAGGTGCTGCCCCCCTTTGCCCATACTAGCTAAGCCCCTGCTAATCTGATGCAAATTATGTTGTACATTTTAATTTGTCATTTGTGACATGCAAATGAATGGAAAAATAATGTGATTTGTGGACAAAAATACTGTGATTCCTGGACATATCTGTTTTCTCTAGTGCCCATGTTTATGATCCATTTATATAGCCACAGAGTATGGCAGTTTACCAGAAGACTAGAAGAAGTAACAATTTGTGTTTACCAGAAGACTAGAAGAAGTAACAATTTGTGCTCCTCGCCTGATAGCTCTAGCAGCAACCATCATGTGATTGTTGCATGACATCACCAATACCACGGACAACAGTGCTATAGTCATGACTTGACATATCACGATCTCATGGATAAGCAGGTACTGGAGAACTTCGGATTAGATGACAATGTAACACAGGCATTGACTGATATGTGTCAAGACATGTGTGTGCTGAATCACAGCATATGCATGGCCTCGGTTGCTCCATGTTCACAAGGTATGTGTTGCCCTTGTTTTTTTTTTTGCTACAAGAACCTTTCCATGACTGATAGGAGAAATCTTAAATATTTTGCAGGCATCTGCCTGACAAAAAACTTGACAATTAACCCCAGTATGCTACAACTCTATCTGGTATGTGCCTTCTTTTTGTATGGCTTATTATATCTGAAACGTGGTGTCTGCAATGTCTCAAAATGTAATTGTGCCCACAATATTTATGCTCTGTAACAGAGACTGACAGACCTCATTCCTCAAGGATTGGTCAGAACATACTCTCTCACTAATCACAGGACATGGTGGCTGAGGACTTGCAGCAGCATTTTAATTTCAACATCATTGAAACTCTGCCATATTTCTTTCTGTGATACTTGTTTACACATAATAAGACAGCGTGTTTTTACTGGTTTGAATATATGTATAGGTACCATGAATGTGTCTGTAGCATGCAACAACATATTCACACTATATTGGCCTTATGACAGCATAGTAGCAGTGGACACAGGCTAGCCTGGTACGGGGACTTCTAGTATAGCATAGTAATATCTGAGTGACCACCCATGGTGTGCAGCAAGTCAGCCATATGTGCACATGGTACTCCATGTATTATACCTGTACCACAATATCAGATCCCCAAACCACACAAAGTTCAACCATAGTGACCCAGGTTTTCTACCAAATCAGCCACAGCAGATCATTGTAGGACTCATATATACATTTTAATCAACACCTCAAGCAAACAAACTACGGATGTGTTCAAATACATCAGTTATATCCCTAGGACAAGCAGAATACTGTTAGGTGACCTTTTCTGGGTTTTGAATCTGAGAACTCATGCCAGAGTATAAAGCATACACATTACCAGCAAAATCCACTTACCTACATGCAAAACAACTTTCACAGATTTATGCAGTATTCTTTTGGTTAGTATGTTTTTTTGTCCTCAGCATACTTCACATGGTTTAC
>NC_056728.1:1930646903-1930674403 GCF_019279795.1 Protopterus annectens | reverse complement strand
GTATTTCACAGAATTTAGGATATAGTGACTGTTATGCCATGTTCAATGCAAGTCAGGGATTATGGAAGTTATATCCTGAAAGGAAAAACTCCAACCTGTGTGCTTTTAGTTGACTTCTGGGAAAATGCATGCGTCTCAGACTTTCATTTGGTATTCTGTTAGAACCTGAAGTGGTTTGAGAACCTATGTTATAGATAATTGAAAGACATGTTATGCTGAGAAATTGGGAATATTTAGATCAAAGAATCTCAAGAACAAATGTAAAGTCAGATATATAGCGCCAGTACTCATGGGCTACATTATATCATCAGAAATCTTGAAACCTAATAATGAAAATGTAAAACCTATTGTGTTTTAACCTTAACCACAGAACCACTAAGATCTTATGAGATATAAAGGAATGAAGCAAGATCTTTCCAAGTTTTTTTCCAAACTTCTTGTAAAGAGTTGGTTATTACATAAGTTACCAGTGCAGGATGTGTCACACTACCATAGGCCAGCACTAGAAAATAATTTTGAAATGCTATAATGGTTCGTAACTGAAATATTTACACTAAAGAATTTTGGAATGAATAATCCAAGTGCTACTGCAGGTAAATGCCCGTCCTAATGCTGCCAGTACACTCACCCTATAAAAAAGCATGCTGTATCATTCTAGATAAAAAACCTTTAAGGAATACCAAAGTAGCTATTCTCAAATATAAAATGGTAACTTTCCACAGCAAATCGATGTAAAAGATATCAATAAAATATGCATAGGAAGGTGGGGCTGGTTGACACAGATCCTAAGCCAGTGCTGAGTATATTTATGAAATATTTGCAGAAGATAACCACTAAGATTGCAAATAATAATGTTGAATTTGCAGAAGCATGACTTTGATTTGAAATAAAATTAAAGAAATAATATGAATATCTAAGACATTCTAAATATTTTTATATGCCAGATCAGCAAAAGATTTACCTGGGAAGAATAAACAACAACAAGGATACTTCTGCAGCTGCCTATGTTTAATTAAAAGTTGAAACTCTTTCCGAAGTGTACATAAGTTGGCAGTGCTTTGAGATATAATAATAATGAATGACTGGCCAGAAAAAAAATCAGCTGAAAAAAAAAGAAAGAAAAAGAAATGGAGCTATGATTTTCATTTATAGGATAGGTGAGCTATATATATTAGGTCAGCTGCCATAAACAAATAAAGTAGTAGTGTCTAATAAGCTAAAGAAAGAAATGCTGGTAAAACTATGTGAGACTCATTTCAGATCTGTTATCACAAGGAAAAAGCATGTGACGGGTATGTTATTGCAAAACTGAGGAAGACGTTGCAGTCTTATCTGTGTCTAATGCATATTGTAGAAATAATCCAAGAAAAAAGATTATTTTTTATTCAATATATTAAATAACATAGATTAGAATTAAAAATGATTATTTTCACTTCAAAGATTGTGTGTTTCTGATGCGTGATGATTACTCCTTGAAGTTTCCAGTGGTCAAGAAGTTACAGAATGTAAGGATGGCTTACTTGTAAGATGCTTCGTCCATGAGCTGGATCAGGTGGTAGGTGCTTGATTGCCTGGTTTTAAAGGTGAGTGCCACAGTTTCCGAGGCAGTTTTCATCAGCGGCTCAAAGGGTGATTTTCATCATGTAGCATCTGTCAGCAGCCATGTGGGTGAGTACCTGCAATGGTTCAGGCAGTTGGAGAAGTAGCAGATCATTATAGTCCTTACCACTGACATAAGGTACACATCTATTTCACTTTTTACCTCTGCTAGTGGAACAATGTAGTTAGTGAGAGGTGGAACCCTGCTTGTTCCTTGTTATGCTAATGTGGGTTTTCGTGGGTGTTTGTGTTTGGTTGTTGGACAAGTCGGCAGCAGTTTTACTGGTGAAACTATTTTAAAAAAATGTGTGTAATCATGTAAAGCCAGGTCACAGGAGTTTGATGCTGGAAGCCTTCTTGGTGTGTGCTTTGGGTCCTGGGGCTGTGGAGGGTGATGTTGACTCAGGATGCAGTTTGTGCAGTGTTTGGCTCAAGTGGTTTTATAGCTGCCTTCAATCCATGGTGAAGTTTTGGGCAGATTGGTGTCTCATTGCTAGGGACTGGCAGAAACTGTATGGGAATATTTGTTTGGTAGTGGTAATCATACCTGTCTACTGTTCAGACCTTCACAGAATGCCCTGGTTTTACTTCACATGTTTGGTCTGCCCCTCTGAAATTCATGGGTGCTAGCATATCACTAAGGATTGATATTGCTAAATAATGACATACATTTGAGTATCAAATTTTCTGTCCTTCAGAAAATGCATGCTACCACATTCTAGCAACTTTCTAAGTTTATAAGAGCAATATTTAAAAGCTGTTCTTAAATTTGGGCTGTTGTCCCTCCCTTTATTTAAGGTTTGTACAGATGTTTTGTGCTAAGAGTTTGAGAGGTATGGTAAGGACTGAGAGCTATCCCCTTATGTTTTTGTCTTTGGCTGATTAGGCAGAATTAGGATTATAGGGCTGAGTCAGGACTTGCTCGGTACTGGGGACACCCTTATTTAAACGGGGCCAGTCTAGAGGTTGGCAAGAGTACATGTTGCCAACAGGTTTTGTGTCTGTATACTGTGTGGTGAAATGTCAGCATTTTGGAATCCTGCAGCAGCAAGTCATCTAGTACAGCATGGGATTTTTGTGCCACCTGTTGATGTGTGCTTGGGACATCACTTTATTCTATTTTTAATGCAAGGACAATTTGGTACCATGCCTCACAGTGTAAGCTTGCACAATGTCCAGTTTGATTCCTTGTTTTTAAAAACATCCTTTTAAGTTCGGTACTAGATTTTATTGAGGGTTACTGGCAATAAATTGGATAGAAGTTGGCTTCTTAGGGCTGATCTTTCACTTATATTAATTTAGAAAAATCTGGCTTGAGAGCAGTTTTGGCAAGGGTGGTATTTTAACCATTTTAAGAAATATTTAACTCTATCCCCAATTTGTTTTTGCTGGTCAGTCTTGGGACTTTTAGAGTTTTGGTTTTGGTTGAAAGAGATTGTTTTCTTGGGAATCATGTGCACCACCAGGTAGGGTTGGGAAGTGATAGTAGGTTTGGCACTGATTTCTTATTATTCTTGTAGGTTGTTCAACTTTGTAGAGGTTTAAAGAAATATATCAGTGTTGATCTCATGAAACCCAAGGCTCTCTTTCTGACCTGGAGGCAGAGCAGACAATTGAGCAAGGACAGATTAACAGAAAGAGAGCAGTGCTGAATCATGAAGATGAGTCAGCAAATGTGCCCACCCATTTGAAGAGATGAGGAGGAAGGCTAAAAGAGAGATGTTCAAGGTCCGAGTAATAACCGAGCAGATTTGGTGGTGGGCCCATCAAAAGTTAAAGGAATTGATGCTGGGGGGCAGGTGTCAGAATTAGGGATAAGTAACAGAAGTCAGTCATTGGAAAAGTACCTTGATGATTTTATCAATTTATTTTACTGAATGATGGGAGAGTGAGATTATTTGGCATAGCTTTAGAGAGTAATTTAGATGCCACATCTGCATTGCCATTTGGAAGTTCTCCTTCAGTTTTTCCAACCTACAGATTAGGTTGTCGCGCATTGATTCCACAAGAGAGGCTGATGTGGCTGATGCTGACCTTAGTGTTACTCAGTTTTTGTTCCCATGACTATGTTGAACTTTTCATCTACTGCCTCCCCTGGATCCCATGTAACTGCTCATGTACCAGCCAGTATTCAAGAGAAGATTCTTTGGGGAGACTTTGTAGATATATTTGACTTTGTGGATACCAAGAGATCCGGCAAGTTAAGGAGACAAATAATGCAGGCAGCAAGGATTTGATGGCAGCAACTGCAGTCATTGGCAAAAGAGCCTCAGCCAGGATGGTAGTAAGGAACTGAAATATTTGGGTCTTAGGATTTGTGGTCTTCATGGTCATGATCACAGAAAAAAGATCCAAGCTAACTGCTGCCATTGTTTGCATACATTTTGGCCATTAGGGAGGCTTGTCACATTAAAGGAGGCTCCGACTGCTCATCTAATGATCAGCGATTCAGGAAATTGAAAGCCATGAGCAATATTGTCAGGTGGAGCCAAAGGCACCCGGACATCAGGTTGAGTGCAATGTTGGATAAGCTGAGCTCCCCTGAGATGGTAGGAATTGGCAGAGGCACTGAGGAAGGGAAATTCTCTTGGGCTTTCAACAATGAGAAGTGTCTGTGCCCATCTTGTGCATTCACTCACTTGTGCTACAGTAGTGAGAAACATCATCCAGTGTCCAGGTGCTGGTGGAAGATTGGGCGGGGGAGTTATGACATTGCCTCACCTCCCTGAGAGAAAAGCAGGAGGAGGCTCCAGAATAATTCTGCCATAGGTAAGTAGTTTTTTCATGGACACAGATTCAACCTATCAGGGGCTTTTGGCCAGTCCCTTACTCTCTCTGATGAGGCTAGATAAATTGACCTGTTTTTGTCTGACTATGCTATCAGGCAACCTGTTTCAGTTATTCTTGAAGGTTTTAATAAAGTTAGTCCCATTAGACTCAAAGTTAGTTAGAAACCTATCATCCATCAAGGGACTTGAAGACATTGCAACTAGGCTAATTGAAAAAGAAGGGGCAGCAGGCAGGGTAAATGGCCTCTTTTCCAAACAGCAGACAGAGTAATTGGCCCCTTTTCCAAGTGTTCTTGGCCTGCCTTTAAACTTTCCCCCATTGGTCCAGTTCCTAAGAAGCAGGAGGGTGAGTACAGGTTGATTCACTACCTTTCATACCCTGAGGGTACATCAGTCAGTTATTTTATTGACAAAGATCAGTCTAAAGTACACTATTCTTCCTTGAATCAGGTGACGGTGGCCATAATAGACTATTCCACCCCTTGGCTTTGCAAACTGGACATCCAGTCAGCATTCCATCTGCTTCCCATAACACAGGAGGACTGGCCATGTTTGGGATTACAGTTTGGTGGAAAGTTCATTTCGACACCACAATGCCCATGGAGTGCTCAGTGGTACTGGCAGCACAGGCACCCCAGCAATCAGTGATTCAGTACCTGGATGATTTAGTGATCATGGACAAAGGTCATGAAGAGGCTTTAGAAGATAAGACAGAGTTCAAAGAGATGTGTGCTAGACTATGGGTTCCTTTAGTTGAAGACAAGTCAGAAGGGCTGAGTCAAGTCTTGAAGTATTAGGACTTAGCTACTGATATCACTGAAAGGGTTTTTGAACTTCTGCCAAGTAAATTACACCAGGTCAGGCAGTTAATTTTGAGGTTTTGTTAGGGGATATCATGCAGCTTCATGGGCTGCTGAATTTTGCCTGCAGGGCCATTTCACCAGGCAGGACTTTCTTTCAGTCCATTTCTAGTTTGCTGTAAAGAAATAAACCCAAGCACTATAGGGTTTGGCTGACAAGAAGGGCTAAGAAGACCTCCATCTTTGGATCACATTCTTGTGCTAATTCAATGGACTATCTTTATAGCAGTTGCTTTTGGTTTCCTCCAGCAACCATGAACCTTTTGCAGATGTGGCTGAATTTTGCCTGCAGGGCCATTTCACCAGACAGGACTTTCTTTCAGTCCATTTCTAGTTTGCTGTAAAGAAATAAACCCAAGCACTATAGGGTTTGGTTGACAAGAAGGGTTAAAGAAGACCTCCATCTTTGGATCACATTCTTGTGCTAATTCAATGGACTATCTTTCAAGCAGTTGCTTTTGGTTTCCTCCAGCAACCATGAACCTTTTGCAGATGTGGCAGGAGGGATTGGCATGGGACCCTATTTTAAAAGTAGCTAGTTCACAAAAAATGGCATGAGTCCTGGTGAGAAGATAGGAAGTGGGACATTACTTTCCTGGAGATCTTTCTATATGGGTAGTAACTCTAGTCTGAAAGGACAAATTAAATAACAGTAGAGTTTCTTTTTGTTCAGGTAACATTGCAGTTTTCCATGCCATCAACAAGCATTCTTCCAAGTCCAGATGATTCCACTCCATCATTTAGCTTCTAGTTTAATTGAGCTTGGAAATGCATTTGTCTTTTTCTAGCTTGCATGTGCCTGGCCACCACAATCCGATTGCTGATAGCCTTTCCTGTTTTCAATTCACCGGGTTTCGAAGACTGGCCAAGCATGCAGAAATGTATAGCATCCCATATGGTTGATTGGAGAAGAGTAGCCACATCTTTGCTTGCAAATTCCTGTGCCAAGACTACTAGAAAGGCTTATTCATCATCAGGGAAGACTTTCAAGGGTTTGTATAGGTCCTTGCTTATTTGTCATAAAGCCTGGGGACATCCCTTGATCCATCGTTTCCTGGTTTACAGATGCTCAATAGGAGATTCCCCAACACTCTTTGGGTCCACTTAGCAGCATTAGGCTGGATGTCATGTTTATTGGACTTAAGGGTTTTACCAGTCACTGGCTGCTTGGCAGGGTGATCAAAGTTTGAAAGACTATTAGAGGGCTGTTAAAGGATTCCAGGGAGCGATTAACGAGGCAGTTCCTTGTTGTAATTGTTCAGGGATTGTGTAGCATAGTTATTGATTGTTGTACTTTTTCTATCATGGTTGCATTGTTCACTTCCTTATATGCAGGTGCTTTCCATGCTAGTGAATTGTTAAACTCCCTTTTTTGGGTGGCTATTTTGATTCAGAGTGAATTTATTTTACCATGGGTCAGGAAATCCAAAATGGACCAAGTGGGCAAAAGGTAGTAAGTACGTTTAGATAAGTCAAGGTGGTTGGCTACTTCTCTGGCCTAGGGGCATGGAAGCCATTTAGTTTGCCAGAGGTCAATATACTCTTAAGCAAAGCACTTGAAGAGGAAGGTACACATCCTCTAAGGTATTCATCCCACTCCTTTAGAATAATCTACATTTCAGATCTAGCTATGGAGGGCCATTCAGCTAAGGTCCTGCAAAAAACAAGAAGGTGGGTGTCTGATACCTCCTTGTCATACATTAGGCACTGACCCACTGTTTTTTGTTTCAGGGAAAGAGGTTATCTGGATGGTGGGATATTCCTTCATCAAGACAGCCACAATCCAAGTCTTGGTTCATGCGGGCAGACTCAGTGACTCTTTTGATCATAAAAACTGGTTAGTTCATTACTTTGTTTTTTCAGGCCTGCTATGGTTTCAATATTGGGAGATCTGGTGCCAGCTTACAACAAATGGAAGATTGCCAAAGCTCCTGATGATTCACGTCAGCAGAAATGACTTGAAGATGGCTCCATAAAGAATCTTGATAGCCAGAATCCTCTCTGAGATGCACATGCATCACACATTATATCCAGAAGTAGTTTTGTTTTGGTCAATGATTGTGCTGGGAATCCATTGGGAATGTACTAGGAGATTTGTAGCATTTGAGCTGTCTAGGCATTTTATTAAACACAGAGTGACATGGACAGCCAACCAAATCAGGTTTCAAGTCATTCACCATAAAGATCTTGATAAACTGATTTTTACAACAGAGGTTGGGTACGTTTGAACAATTTAGACTTTGACTTGTTTAATTCAGACATTTCCCTGGCCATCTATGATTTTTTTAAGAGTTAACTGTCTGGGCTGCTTTAGGGAAACAAGGCTATCATAGGATTGATGCCGCTAAGGGTGAATAGCATAGAGGAATGCCAGGTTGTTGGTTGCCTTGCAGATTTCCCTCTTTCTTTTTTCCCCATTTGTGCTCCGCAGCCTCATCATGTCAAGCAGGTTAGATTAAGTTTAAGCAGTACTCATGGGAACAGGTGTTTGGTTTGGGAGGCAAGACATAAAGAGCTTTACAAGCAGGTCTGAGGTAGCTTGGGTTATGCACCCCCACCTGTAAAGCTTAGCTGGAATAGTCTTGGTGATGCCAACTGCTCAGTGGTAATGGTTATTAGCTATTTTGTTATGGCTATATGTAGACATACTGTGGCATCTTTAGTGCTGTCTATTGTGTTCAATAAATGGTCACAGCATCATTACAATGGTTATTGACTCAACTTAGAGGACAAGTACTGATATTATTATTATAGTTAAATCTGTGTTTCTAATATATGGGATATGTGGTGCAGTTGTCTGTGGCAATGGTATATCATACAAAAGTACTGAAATTTCAATCACTTTTTGGATCAATGGGATTTTCAGCATGAATCCTCTTAATAAACAATCTGTGATCCAGTGATTAAAAGAAGGTTACAATTTAGACTGTTGAAGGAAGTTCAAGGCATTAGCCATGCTTCATAGGTGCACATCTAACTTTGATGAAATATAGAAATAATCTGCTGCATGCAGTATATCTATAGCCAGATGAACTATTGATTGTTCATAAACTGAAAAGTAGGTTGAGTTTTTCTAGTTCTTTATTATAGCCTGACATTATATATATATATTGTTTGTACAAGTGTAAACCAATCAGTTTAGACAAATCTGATAATATAACAATGAACAAGATGCCTTTCTTCTTTAAACATAAATATACAAAATGAAACTCCGGTATTGTTGTTCCACAGGGGAAAAAAACTGCCTAAAGTAGTAGTTAAAAGTCTGTCATTCAGCTATTTCCTTATCAAGTCAAATGCATTCCTAAACTACAGTGACAAGTCCAAGTATAGCATTTCAGAAACCTCTAAGCAGGAGGTATATCAAATAATGTGTCTAAACAGATATTCAAGAAGAAGTCTACAGGTGCATTTATTTATTTATTTAACATTTATTTACCGGGAAAGACTTACTTGAAACAAAACCAATTTTTAGTGGAGCTCCAGGAGAAACACTCCAGATGCATGTCTTTATACCCGTGGGAGGAAACCGGAGCACCTGGTGGAAACCCACACGAATGCAGGGAGGACATGCAAACTCCATACAGAAGGCACTCCAGCTCAGAATCGAACCAGAGGACCTCTTGCTATGAGGCGACAATGCTACTGCTGCACCACTGTGCCACTCCATTTAGAAGTATCAGCAAGGAAAACAAATCACCCTGGTAAGCTGGTCATGAGACAGTATCCCTGGCATTCTCTTTATCATGCTAGCAAAAAAAAATATATATATATATATATATATATATATATATATATATATATATATATATATATATATTCCAAACTGTCCATAATATTCAAAATATGATATTATTGCATTATAGCTTAAAGATAACCACAGCCTTTCTCATATTATCTGTGACAAATATCATCTTTTCTGGAAGAAATGGTAGAGGAAAATTTGAGGCAATGCCTTCCTACTAGTAAAAACTAAAGAAAATGTGCAAGAGACTAATAAAGAATTGCAGATCAAATGCTCTTGGTGCCGCATATGGTTCATTGCATCATTTATTTTAGGACTATATAATAAACTCCTCATGGGGGTTTGTTGCATCCTCAAGTACTAAGATATATGAGGACAAATTGCTAGAAATTAAGCATGTTATGCCAAAACATTATGCAATCACTTTGAGTGACTTTACTCTAAATTTCATTGGTCCAATTAGGAGTCAGAAACTACAAATTATATTACAAAACTGTGTATCACAACACATTCTTCATCATAAAACCCCTTAACCAGATCATTCAACTTATTATACATCACTTTTACAATTGTTCTTCAGAAATGTACTTATTAGTGACACTGAATTTACCAAAACATTTTTATTTTATTTATTTATTGACATTTGTTGACCGGGAAAGTCCACTGGGTCAGTAACCCATTTTTAGTGGACCCCCGGGGAGAAAGGCTACACAATTAATACAGTCAAATAAAAATAAAGGCACTTGACAACATTTTTTTTAAAGCAGAAATATGCAAAAATTTTAAAAAAATCTAAAAGTAGAATACATAAACGATATAAAACTTATCAGTATGTATAAGAACTTATATAAACTTAGATAACAGTTGGTAGTATAGTACAAAGCTTGAGTTGTTTATTTTTGGCATTGCATAAAAAAGACATGGCAGTTCTTGCCAAACAGTTATAGGGGTAATAGAGCTGTGTTGCTGTCAGGGTAAAAGTTATTTTGAACTATGAAACTGGGCTAGAAATAAGTAGCTATCGATCATCAATCATTGTTAAGTTATTAATAACTTTTGTATTATAAATGCCAACATCCCAGACCTCAGTAAAGTAGATGTAAATATTTCATAGGAACACAAATCACTTATCTTCTTGTTGAGTTAGATAGTGCTGACAGCTCATTTATGATGAAACGAGTCTGTTTACAGCATGCAACCATTTCTGCAATTTACATTGCCTTGTAACGTGAGTTTTTGCCTATAAACTAAGAAAGATATGTTAGGGAAGAAAGCTGACATAAAACAGCTGACGTAGATTATAGCTAGAACCTGACATTCCTGGAATGCCACAAAACATGACAAACTGGAAACATTTTTTGCATCTGTTGTACTGCATGTAAGATTGTTTTTGTTTTTTTGTTTTTTTTTGTTTTATTTTTTGTTCGTTTTGTTTTTTAAGAATACCATATTTGATAATTTAGTCTGAAAGTTGCTCGTAGATTATTTTTTAATTTTTTTTTTGTTAAGGAGCAGAGTTTCAATATGGGTCTGTAGTCCTGCCTAAAAGAGGTGGTATGTTCCTGGGTTAGGGTTCTGATGGACTGGGTTAACTGAATGTGAAGTACTCCAGCAGAAAGATAATAAAAATAAGAGAGAAAGGCTTTGAAATAGAATAATAAAAAATGCAACATGATACTCGGGTAGATACAAAGACTAAAAAGTATTTAAATGTTTTCTGAATAAATGTTGCTAAGTACTATGACTAAAATGTTTAGCCATTTCTTCTGAAATGCTGAAGGAAAGTACAATGAAAAATATTTCAGTTGTTTTTTTTAAATGTCTGTGCACAAGAAAAAATGCAGAATATTTGCAAATCAATACTGAAATAAACTGAAGTATATAGCACTACCTTTAGACAAAGTGCAATGAGCTAAGGTGCATGCATTAGAAATATATTTGTTGAAGATCTACATCATATACTTAGTAGCAACTGTGTTTAAAAAGGCAGGTATGAAATCAAACAGTATGACTTTTATGAAATGGGCACATTAGACTGATGTACTCAAAAGGTTAAGGCTTTGCCTTCCCATTGTGCAGTGCAGTCAGAAATATATGTTGATAAAGCTGGCAAATCACCACAATGTCTCTATCACACTATTTCAAATGTCAAGGTAGGATTTGGCATGATGGTTAAGGTCTTAATCTCACAGATACAAGGTACTGGGTTTGAGTCTGATCTGTAGATATTGGCTTGTAAAAATCCGCGAATGGATACTCTAGTAATTACCCATGAAATGCTAGTGGAGTCGTTGATCTATAATAGTCATGTTCCTCTATCTCTTTATAACAGTGCACCTTACAAAATGGCATATCACCCTGGTGATTGATTACATTGTACATTCTTTAATTTCAAGTAACTGCTGAGCTCAGAGATCAGCCAGAGGGAGTATGGAAAGGACCTGTTTGCAGTATGTTGCAGTGCCCAGCTACAAAAAGTCTGAAAACATGATGTTATTTACTAAGAAAACAGCAGTCCTTGTGGAATTCACTTTAGCCAAAAGAATGCCTAAATTGCATGTCATTAACTTGTAACTGTTGCATGACTAGCATTCCAGTGGTCATTTTACTAGAACATTGTATGTCTAAGCTGCTGGAGAACTATTTTAATATTCGGTAGAGATATTATATTTCAATTCAGATGTTCCCAGTAAACAGAAGCAAGTAACTAACTAACCAGCTAGCTAACCAACTAACTAACCAACTACTAAGTAAAAACTAACTAATAATGTAGTTGGCATAGTTTTTACACACATTTTACAGCTGATACTGTTCTTACCTGGTACAATGCCACATTATCCAAGTCATTTTGGAATGAGCATGTGCAGACTGACTCCAGCGGACACTTGAAATTTGGCCGGCGTTGCTTTCCCACTGCCATTCCCCAGCCACCTGACTCTTCAATGCATTATGCACATGTCTTCTCATGACCACTTATATAACTTCATCTCCGAGCTTTAAAGTAAACTAAAACATAACCACTAGTAAAACGTCATCACTGATAAACAAATTCTCTTCTGCTCATTGCATTTTCTCATTAGGATCATAAAAATAACAATAAATATAGCGGTTACTAAAATAAAATGCAATTCTGTCTAAAATATAAGTCTAGCCTTTCAGTCAAGTGTCCGAGCCCTACCTATCCCTTTAATTGGGCATTTTTTACTGCAGTCTGAATAAGTCATATGTGTATTTTTGTACCATCATTAATTTTTTAATGAAATAAAAATATATATACTTATCTCTACTAATCACTACTTAATACATACTGCAAAACACACATCTGTAAAGCTTATAAGAGTTATTTTCTTGTAAGAAGACATATTTATCTACACCCAATGTCAGAAATACCTACAACTCTTCCACATAAAAATATCAATTTAATAGGTTCATAGGTTCATAGGTTGGTACTAGGCTATCAGCCCTAGGGCCTATATAAGCCTAGCCATAACAATTCCCTGGCTATTTCTTCCCACACTATTTACTTTCCTGGACACCTGTCTAGCAGGGCGACTGACGTGATCCCTGAGCTGAATTTCCTTTCTCCCATCCAATCGTCAAGGTTCCTTTTGAAGAGGGCCAAAGAGGCACTCTGCTTGACATGTTTGGGCAATCTATTCCACAGTCTGGGGAGTCTCTGGGTCAGGAACCTATTCCTCCAGCATGTTTTGTTTATTTTGATGACAAGGTTTAGATCCCTGGAGCGTGTGGCTCTGAGGGATTGGGATTTCTTTAAGTGTAGCATGTTCAACAGCTTTGGGTTTGACATGGCCTTGTATGTTAAGCAGAGATCGCCTCGGAGTAGACGATATGTGACAGAGTATAGCTGGAATTTTTTAAGGCGGTCAGCATAGGGCATCTGCTTTAGGCCTGTGATTCTTTTAGTGAGGTATTTCTGTGGTCTTTCCAGTTGTTGCAAATGTCTTAAGAGGTGCATACAAAATGGGGCGTTATACTCTATAATGGGTCTAATGAGGGATGAGTACAGTGGGACAATGACCTCCTTTCTTCTGGATGAAAAGCCCTTAGTAATGAGGTGGGCCATATAGAAGGACTTCCTCACTGTTGTGGCGATGTGGTTATCGAAGGGGTGACCACTGTCCACCTCTGTCCCTAAGTCTCTTATCACACTTTCGGTGTTTAGTGTACTGCCATCTATATAGTAATTCATGGGTACATGTTTTTTTTCAAAGGGGATAACTATACATTTCTTGGCATTGAACTTGAGCCCATGGCTCTGGCACCAAGCATCTGTTTCTGTAAGGCCCTTTTGTAGAGTATCCACAACATTTGGGGATTCAATAATGGCTCACAGTTTGAAGTCATCTGCAAACTTTGTTAGCCAGAGTCCCTTAGTGTTGGCCTGTACTTCATAGAAGTAGATGCCAAACAAGAGCAATGCCAGGACTGAACACTGAACCCTGAGGTACTCCACTTGTCACTTGTCTGGAGCTGGATTTGGAGTTGGATACTTTTACAGTGTGGGTTCTATCAGTAAGTCAGTTAGCAACCCATTGGGTGACGTAGGGATTAATGCCCAGCTTAGTAAGTTTATCTATGATTCCAGAGTGGGGGATGGTGTCAAATGCCTTTGCAAGGTCTAGATAGGCTGTGTGACCCATCTTACCTTTGTCCATGGCTCTGGAGACTGATTCGAAGAAGTCAATCAGGTTCAGGAGACAAGAGCGGCCCTTGACAAACCCAAACTGGGTGGGATCCAGTGTTTGAAAGTTGCCAATGTCTTTGTTTATAAGTTCCACGATAATACGCTCCATGGCCTTTTAGATAAAGCTCGTCAGACTGATGGGACGGTAGTTTCCGGGATCCAAGTTGGATCCCCCCTTGTGGAGTGGGATAACTGCAGTTCTGCACCACTCAGTGGGCACGGAACCTGATGTGAGGCTATGATTAAACATGACACTTAGGTGAGGTGCCAGTTCATATTGTACTTCATGTAGTACACAGCCCGGGATGTCATCTGGTCCCATGGATGCTGTATTCTTAGCTTTGGAGAGTGCGTTTTTTTACCTGTGTGACCGTTATTACCGGAATTTGACAATCTTCCAGTATTGAGATGGGCCATTTAGGGGTGAGAGGGGGGTGAAGTTGACACTGAATCGATCTGCCAGGATATTGGCAATATCTTTGGGATCAGTATATTTAATGCCATTCTGTTGTAACTCAGAGCAGATCTGAGCATTGCCATTTAGATTCTTGACATAGTTATAGAATGCCTTGTGGTTGT
Source organism: Protopterus annectens (assembly GCF_019279795.1). Lineage (NCBI taxonomy): Eukaryota > Metazoa > Chordata > Ceratodontiformes > Protopteridae > Protopterus > Protopterus annectens. The sequence continues at coordinate 1,930,660,126 of NC_056728.1, read as the reverse complement.
CTTTGGAATCTTTGGCAATTTTATTTTCGTAACTAGCTTTGGAGGATTTTATGAGGGATCTCAGTTTCTTACTGAGGCTGGTAAGGGAGTTTTTTGCATCCTGGGATATTCCTCTTTTATTCAACAGTTTCTTCCTTTTGTTGTAAAGTTTGTTTATAGCAGGGGACCACCAGATCGGCTTCCTTTTTTTGGAGGAGAGCATCTTGGTTCTATTTGGGATGGCATGATTCATGCATGAGTGGATGTGCTCGTACAGTGCCTTAGTGTAGGATTCAGCAGTTGAACTTTAAGTTCCTGTCTGTGTGGGTGTCATGAAGTTTGTCACTTCTGACTTGAGTAGCATGAAGTTGGCTTTGGAGAAGTTTTTTATGGAGGTTTCCTTACTGGGGGGTAGGGGTGGGATATGGATGTTAAGGGAGATCAGCTTATGGTCAGACCTGACTAATGAGGGGGTGACCATAGGTGTGGAGCATCGATTTTCCATGTTGGTAACGACCAGGTCTAGGATATTGGATCCCCTGGTAGGACTATGGATTAGTTGATCCAGGGCATTGGAATTTATGAATTCCAAGACCCGTTGGGCAAAGGTGTTGGTACACGAGTAGTTTTCCCAGTTAATGACAGGGTAGTTAAATTCACCCAGTATTAGGGTGTTTGGTTCTATCTTAATATTTTCCAGTATGTTTAGAAAGGTGTAGTGAGAATCTTGGGGCATGGTGGGGGATCTGTAGCAAGCTAGAATTTGGATTGCAGTCTTACCTAGTGTTAGTTGCACCTAGAGAATTTCAGATGCATTGTGTTGGGCAACTTGCCTGGTGGTGTGAATATCCTTGGAGAATATTGACACTCCTCCACCTTTAGTGTTTCGGTCCTGGTTTGGTGGCTGAAAAGTGTGGTAAGAGTTGTAGCCTGGTATTGCAGAGGTGCTCTCTGGAGCCTTGAACCAGGTCTCAGTTACTGCACAGATATCGATGTACTCCATTTTTAGGAGTGCCTCGAGAGAGTGCATTTTGAGGTTTAGACTTCTAGCACTGAGTAGCATTACCTTCAGATTTTGCATGCTTGTACCTGTTACGGTGGTGGTTTTGTCCTTTGAACTTTGCCTAAAAAACGCACTATAGGGGTGGCAAAAGCCTTAGCCAGTAACCTGAATCCCAGGGGTGACAGGTGCAGACCATCTCTGGTAAAGCATCATGGTCTGTCGATCATGTCGTCCCAGGCAGACAGATACTGGATCCTCTTTGAATGACACCAGAAGCTTAGCCAATTGTTGAAGTCAATCATTTTGTCCTTGTATTGTGGTATCATTCTGGGTGAAGGCAGGATGCTACTCAGGGCTAGGATCATACCTGCCTGGGCCACATGATGCGAGAGCTCTTCCATGTCTCTTTTCATGTAATCCAGGGAGGTACGTCTCAAGTCATTCACTCCAACATGGACAAAGACAGAGTCATATTTGTACTTGTTGTGGAGTGACTTGAGTGCATGTGTTATGTGGCGGATCCTGGCACCCGACAGGCAGCTGACTGTAATTTTCTCCTTGTTCAACCTGGTGAGTGGGACATCAGTGTGCCAGACTATAGAGTCACCTATGACTAAAGTGTTAGGTATGTTGTCTTACCTTAGGGGCTGTTGCTGGGTGGCACACTGGTGTTGTGAGCTATGTGACACTTTGGTTGTGACTGGTGTTTGTTTGTGTTTCAGACATAGAATTAGTTAAGTTCAGCCCCCACCTGCACGATCAGTCAAGTTTAAGTTGAAGAACATGCTAGACCTATTACTTCTACCACTGCCTACAATCCACTACATCATTTAAAACATTTTTGAAGAAATTCTATAAAATACTGTCTTCATCTGTATAAATAACAATGAAGTGGGAAAGATAATATTGCATAATAAATCTCTCTCTCTCTCTCTCTCTCTATACATATATATATATATATATATATATATATATATATATATTTATTTTGCAAGTTGTAATCTTCCATTTGCCCCCTCAGTATGGGGCTTTGAACCATGCACCCCCCCCTAATTCTTATATTTACTAATTTTGGCTTTACTGTACCTTGGAAAATGAAGATTTCCAAGATAAACCAATTTCTGACTTACTATATATTTCTATTAACTGCACCTAAACCTTCACAGTTCCATGTGCTTGTACTAGGAATGGTAACCAAGTAGACTAAACATATAACTTACTACTTATAATCTCACACAAATAATAACTAGAGCTACTATAATTAATCTATGTCCACAGAGCACATCACTGTAAGGAGTAATTATCCCAAATATCCCAAATTAACTGTTTTACTTTTACACATTCTCACACATAGTACATGTATGCGTTGTCCAAATCTTTCCAACATGCCTTCATATGGCTAAAGCATAACACGATTAAAGTATAAGCATTACGCTGAGAGCTAGTACAAGGGTAAGGGGTGTTATCATTTACATATTACTATAATTCTTAGAGATAATCATAATAGGGCCTCATCTGAATACAAAACATGTGAAAGACCCTGAACTTATGCCATTAAGCACCAATTTCCCTATCTAATACTGGAGTTAGATGCCACATTGATTACATGACTGGCAGGGAAAATTAATATTTACTATCACACTTTTTGAAACATGCTATGATCATTTACTTCACTTCAAAAAATATTAATTTTATTGCATTTTAGTGCTTATGCATACATAGTCAAATTGTTAAAGGGCCCGCAGGGGGGAATCATTCATTTGGTATCACTGAAGTGCTTGTGCGGAGATGGTCAAACTACTGAAGGGGTTGTTGGGGAAAATGATTAATTTATGTGTCAGCAAAGTGCTTGTACATACAAAGAAAAATTACTGAAGTGGTTGCTGGGGAAATCATTCATGTGTCACTGAAGTGATTGTGCATATGTTAGACAGCTGAAGTGATTGCTGGAAAGCAATGTATTTACTGTAATTTTACTGCTTATGCATACCTGAGCAAACTACTGAAAGGATCAATGGGGAAAATAATTCATTTTGTTGACTTTTTAGTGCATACTTGGACAGACTACTAAAAGGATTTCTGGCGTCAAGTTCATGGATTACAGGGCAGATAGGAGAGGCTCAGCAATGCTTTTAGCAATGCATTTGTATATGGCACTGGTATTGGACTATGAATCACAAGAACACATCACTAGCATACACCACTTTACAAGATTTCTCATGTACATCTCATTATATTTAAGGCAGTACACATTTTCATAAATGACTTCTATGAATAGTGCCCTAGCTATCCACACTCACAAATATCATAGTTACCTCTACCATATCTGTGCAAGTGACAATGAATACTGGACAAAATCATAATTTTTTAAACAAAACAGTGACTTTATCTGTGCTCATAGGGAGTATTACCAGGGACACTTTTCTTTTCACTTGCATAAACTGTTATATGCAGATGACATTATTCTACCAAAGGCTCAAGAGTCTGCTAAACCCTGAATAAAAGCATACAAAATGACTTCCATTCAATATGGAGTTTCTACTGTACAATTAAAATGACAATAATCCCACAAAAATCTAGAGCAATATTTTGGGGACATCTGAATGCATTGTTACATCACAACCTGCCTCCATCATAGATACTTGAGGAATATTTTTGCCATACACTGCCTCCAAATACTTTGCAATAACTAAATCAAATTCTTTCTTTTAAACCCCTTATCAGAGTCATTACATCAAAACTCATAAATCTACCTAAGGTAGGTTATAATGTCTCTCCTCCACACAACCAAGCAAGAAATGCCAGAGCACATAATGATCTTAACATCAAGACTAGAAAGTACATTAACCTCGGCTGACCATCTCTCAAAATGCAACCATATGACAAACAACAGAAAACGAAATATTAAGGTTCTTTCACTTTATTAACAGGCAACATTATTGCATCATACTTCATAATATAAAGTTGTTAACAGTTATAGCCTGAGCCTCCTATCTTCTAAATACTTTAAAAAATCAGACAAGTGAAAGGCAGCTATTACTTTCTTATTGCTGCTAAAATAAGTAAATGTTTAAGACATCACGATACTCACTAGTATATACCAAAAGAACTTTCTGTAAGCTAACTCTAAAGAACTAGAATAATCAGTCAGTTAATATTTTTCCATGTTTTTTAACTTCTTAGTTTTCAAGGTAAAGCTGAAGCTAAATTTGGAAAATAACTTATTGTTCCAGATGCTCAGGTTAATGCAAAAAATATGTAAATATCATAAATGTATAACACGATCTTTCAATCTAAAAATATTAACTTTTCTGTGAATCTAGTAATCCAGCCATTATTGTCCCTTTCTTACTGCATATATGTAAGAATATAGTTGTATAATGCCCACATGAATATGTAAACAATGTGCACATTTGTGTTTGCCTTATGTCCAGAGTCATGGCTAAAAAGGGGTCTTTGACCAGTCCACCTAACTGGTTCAGAATCAAAAATAAGTACATAAGTAAGTTAGTAAATGAACAAGCAAATAAGCATACATATGTGCATACATAACTATATGTATATGTATCTGTCTATCTATCTATCTATATATATATATATATATATATATATATATATATATATATATATATATAGTCTTTATTACAATTTCGAACTCACAGGAGTTCGAACGTTGTAATATCAAAATATCGAACTGTGAAGTTTGAAACCCAATAATTACGAAAACACAGAACAGAGATTTTTTTTCCTCACACCACAGTGGAGGAAATAGCAAAGCCCCGAAAATGGCCACCAATTTTTTTTTCCCTGGGAAAAAAAATCGGTGTGCCATAGCTTCACTATTTTCATATTTCGAACATTTGAGTTCGATATTACAATGTTCGACTCCTGTGAGTTTGACATTGTAATATAGACCCATATATATATATATATATATATATATACACACACACACACACACACACACACACACACACACACACACACACACACACACACACACACACACACAAATAATCTGTTCCATTCTGTACAAGCTTTTTTTAAAGAAAAATAGAAAAATATAACCTTTTTAGCTAACATCCTTTATGTTTAGCATGAGAAAAGACACAACTGTTATTGGAGTTCAAGATGGGTGCTGTTCTGTGAGCACTGCTAACACATAGCTCTCTGAAATACCCTGGATTAAAATAAACCCAGAAGGCATCACGGAATAAAAAAATGCAGAAATAAGCCTGAACATCCATTCCAGATAACAAACAGCAATCAAAGGAAGAAAAAATACCAGCAGATTCCTTTTAAAAACAACAGAATTATCTAAGATTTTAGAAACAACTGAAGCCGTGTGGTACTGAGGTAGTGCACTCATATACTAAGTCTGAAAAAGTACCAGGCAGCAGGATGTCAAAAGAAGAAAATTACATGGACACTGTAACAACTAAAACCAAATTCTCGGTACTAGCCTCACCAGATAAAGATACAACTTCAAAAAGACTAAGGACAAATAAACAAGCAGGCAATACTAAATCTACAGGCAAAACCAAGGCAGACCAGCCAGCTAACCTGGAAGACATTAAAACTGCTTTATTACATATTCAGCAAGCAATACAGGAACTATCTTTACAATTTCAAACATTTGGTGACTCATTTAACCAAATATTAACTAGAATGGAAAAATCTGAGGCAAAAATGCTAGAAAATGAAATAAAAGTAGACTCTATTGCTCAAAGAACTGATTCCCATGACAAAGATCTGCAAAGTCTACAAACAAGAATAACAGACCTTAAGGCAAGGTCACGAAGAAACAATATTATCATCAGAGGAATCCCTGAAACTGTGACACATAATAATCTAATACCAACTATCAAACTCATAATAAAATCTCTACTGGATGACCCTGAAGAAACTCAGCAAGTGATAATAGAGAGATCCCACAGAGCTCTGAGAGAAGCACAATCATCACTGAGAACAAGACCTGTTTATATTAAAATATTAACCTACCAAGATGTAAATAAAATCCTATTTGAAGCCAAGAAGAAAGGTACACTCACCTGGAATAATAATAAACTTTCCTTTGCTCAGAACCTTCCCATCCAGATAAGGCAAGCAAGGCAATGTCTGTCTCCATGCTGCAGGTTTCTGATAGAAAAGAAAATCAAATTCCAGATGAAATATCCAAATCAACTAGTTTTCAATGTTAAAGATCTTAAATACATGGTTGCTAACCCCAAAGAGGCAAAAGAGACATTCCTATCTGTTTTCAAGCAGATTCCACCTCCAGAAACAAAATAAAACAGCAAAAAAGTTGCAGGCATCCCTCGAGTAAAAAACGGACTGAATTGCAAGCATTTTGGATGAGATTCAACCCTGAGAGCTTCCCCTTACTGCCTAGGCCCTTAAATCAACGAATGGAGTCAGGAGGAGCACAGGAAAGGGAAAAGAAAAACAGATAGGAACCAAAATTCAACTGCCATTTCCAATGCGCAATTTATAGGAAGGAACCATATCCTAGGACTCTGGTATGCATAATCATTCCCCCTTCAACCTCAAGGGCTCCACTACAAACTAAAAATGACCTGGAATGAAGATGAAGCAAGCTTAAGATGTTAATCTTGCCATGGACACCCATAAATCGATCTAAACAAGCTGATAAGGTAAACCAGACTGAAAGATGATCAGAAACATGCAAAGCAAGAATCTGAATAATAAGGAATGATTTTAACAAACAACCAATAAGACTGTGAATCTCTTAATAAGACTTATCATAAACAATCCAGACTTTATTACTGCATGAGAGATTGTCACAACCAGCATATATTAAGGATGTATGACAGAAATAATGATGTTTGACTTGAATAAAGATAAATAAAGTGTAAATGCATTTTAGAAAAGGAAATACAAGAACACGCAAATATAAACTATCTGACTGCATTTATTTCTCTCCTCCCCTCATTTTCCTACTTCTGATTATAGGTGCCAATAAAATTTTTTTCCTGGAATCTGCAGATTGGCACAGAAGTCTGTATAGGCACCAAAGTAGGGGAGAAAAACTGTTTAAAGGAGAGGGGAAGGTAAGAGATGAATAAGGAAATGAAAATGTAAAGATGACAAGTCTGCCTTAAAATCTGTGCTACACTGTTGTATATCTTGTTATAGCTAACTGAGGATTTGATTACTAACATGTTGTTTAAAAATGCATTATTAGAAGGAATAAGCTGCATGCTAAAAAGCTATAAGTTCTGTGCTGTAACCATAATACTATAATTGTATAATAGTTTTAAGGAAGAGACTAGGGATATTTCACAGCAGTGTTTTTTAGGGAACTAGTTTGGTAAGCTTTGTCTGTATTGTATATAGTAACGTAAGGGGGCTAACATGCTTTCAACCTACACACAAAGAGAAAACACAACCAAAGACCAGAGGGAAACTAAAAGTATATGTTAATCTCTCACTTTATTCCCCCAATTATTCCTGGTCCAGGGGTATAGTGGGTAGGTACAGGGTAGGGATGGTAATTGTTAGATGCTTTCCAAAAACACATATCAACATCACATACAAAGACCATAAAACCAAACTAACATACAAGTCATGTAGAACAAACATACTTAACAAATAAATGTGAGAAATAGAGACGTGAAATGTTAAAGGACTCCAAAACAAAGAAACAAGAAAACTATTTTTGCATCTTACCCTGAAAACTAACACCAATCTTATATTAATACAAGAAACATACTTAGCTACAGAACAATGGACAGAAGTTGGGGGATAAAAATGGATAAGACAAATTATAGCAACAGGGGATAAAACAAACAGTGCTGGGGTTGCCATAATAATTAAAAATCAATTTCTGGACAAGATAACTTGAGCCTAAGGTGAACAAAGAGGGAAGATGGTGTAACATAACATTTACTAACCCAGGATTACCAAAACCCATAATGGTGCTTAATCTATATGCACCTTGTAGTAACCAACATCACTTTTTTATGTTACTTTACCCAATTCTAAACCAACTTAAAGATCACTACCTAATAATTGGGGGTGACTGGAACACATATCAAAACCCAGAAAAAGACAAATCTAACCTGATTAAAACACATAATAAACAAGTTACAATAGCTCTAAATGAACTTAAATAAGATTTTAAATTATGACCCTTTTAAATATGGGAATAATGAGAATAAAGCCGAGAAATTCACATTCTACTTGCAGTGCCACAAAATGTGCCCCGGGATTCATGAAGCTCGGTGCAAGGACGGCATTAGCCTTGCGCCGACCGTGCAGCATAGAGATGGTGCAGCAGCACCACATGCATATTAATGAAGGTACGCTGCCGCAACGTCCACGTGCATAGGAAATGTGTGCGAGCGCAGGGGGCATGTCTAAGCACTGCATGGAGGCATGAACATGTCGGCTGCAGATGGGCAACCTAAAATGCTGACTAGTACAGCCTGCCTCTAATAATAATCACTCCTGTGAGTGTCCGTGGATACTGAAATGTATGCAAAGCATACAAGACAGTTTTGTGAACACCAAAATAAAAAGTAAACACAAAGGCACGTAGCTGAATATTGAGTCCCCGTCTCTCGAACAAATGACATTTAAAACCCTGTGCCCATATTCCATTGTAGTGTTGATTGTTATACCAAGTGGAAGCGAAATGCAGCGTGCTAGCATGCCGCTTCCATTTTCTAAGCCTAGCCCAATGGTTAGGGTTACCACCTGTCCCAAATTGTGAGGGACAGTCCCTCTCTGGGCAATTGTGTCCATACCAAAACCATTATAAATGTTAAATGCCCTGCGATTGTAGGACATAATTATGTCCCATATTTTATGTAATAGTTCCATACAATACTTATTTCTGTATGTAAAATACCTAAATGTTACAAAAAACAGAATAAGCAAATAAACTGCTACAACAATAATCTTTCATTTAGGCATAAAACTAAAGTACTATCCTTTGTTCTGACCATGGGCATGCGTTGGCCTGTAAAATCTGATGTGTGTCCCGAAAATGTCCCATTTTGGTTATATGAAATGGTGGCAACCCTACCAATGGTCAGAGCATTTGCTCAGTATCTGCCCATTCACGATCTAAGTCGTCATTGTCTGGATGGCACAAAGATGAATGGGTATTACTCGGGTCTACCTACCATGTCATGAAAGATAAGTATTTGCTTGTACCTATGTGCGTGAATCACAGCATGTGGAAGATCAAAAATGCTAGGGTTGTCCTCACAACCATATTGGTACCAGAGATATGTAGTGTACGCAATGTGTTCTTTTGACTGTGCCATGGGCCATTAACCAGAGAAGGGATGGATGGTGTGTGTGTAATATGGGGGTGGGGGGTGACGGCTAATGTAATAATTCGGCAAGGGGAGACTGGGTTGGATGCACAATAGGTGAACTGGAGGTGTACGAGGGAGCAGTGGGTGAATCATAAAGAAAACCAAAGAACAAACATTCATATCTGCAATACAGCCTGACAGGCCATACTGTAGAACACAATCCCACAAACATATGAACATTAAAATGTGCGATACACATGTACAGAAACGTTACCAGCTCACACCCCATAATGGTCTGGCCTGAACTGAGCCATCCAAACCCAACACACCTGGATACATAATTGAATACCCATCATCCCCTCCACAGCACACCACCCCCCTCCTGAATGTCCACCAAAACCACCCATACTTGGGCTGCTAGCTTTGTGCAGCGATATCTGCACATAGTGACCCCTACTCATATCTAGTAGGCAGTCTCACTCTAGGCAGTATCAGGATTGCAAACTATTTATCCCTTGCACGTATAACTCTACCTCATTTTCATAAACCAAAAGAATCAAGGTCATTGGTCCCCACAATTTTTGGATATCCCTCATGGGATAAGTATCTGTTCTAAACATTAGACTTGGTGTCGCGACACGATGTCCAGTCCCGTAGACATCTGGACACAAGTTGTATGAGCAGTAATTGTTCACAACCCTGCTCAGCCTCCAACCGGTCCTGCAGAACCTACGACCTGGGATTAAACACCTGACCATGATGCACATCTCCCCATGTGCATTATCGGGAATATATACCTTTCACATTCGCATAGTGGCAGTCAGATATAGGGTGATTAAGGCGCTTTAAAGCAGATGTAAGTAGGGTTACCACCTGTCCCACTTTACGAGGGACAGTCCCTTTTTGGGCAGTTGTGTCCTGACCAAAAATAATAAAATGGCAAATGTCCTGAGATTGTAGGAAATAATTTTGTCCCATATTTCATGTAACAGTTGCATAAAATAGTTATTTCTGTATGTAACCTAAATGTTACAAGAAACAAAATAAGCAACTAAACTGCTACAAGAATAAGCTTTCATTTAGGCAAAAAAGTAAAGTTATATCCCTTGTACTGACTGTGGGTATGTGTTAGCCTGTAAAATCTGATGTGTGTCATGAAAATGCCCCACTTTAGCCATTTGAAAAGGTGGCAACCCTAGACATAAGCGTGTATGCGCGAAAGAAAGTGGCGGTGATTCAACGGTAAGGGAAATATAAATAAGCATGTAGGTGTATATACATCCGTATGTACAGACTGATATATTTATAGACATATATATATATATATATATATATATATATATATATATATATATAGATTTATATATATATATATATATATATATATATATATATATATATGTATATAGATATAGATATGAAGAATGAACATGGTCACAATATAGCAGTCATAATGAAAGTGAAGGGAAACAGCAGCGGAACCCTCCATAATATTTAGTGCTTTTATATTAGGTTGGGGAGAGGTGAGCACACCTCTGCATACCCAAACACAGGTAGGACGCTAAAAGTGGAACTAACTATGTCCCCATGCTAAGTCTGATTTCAACCAGGTACAGGGCAGTCCCGGTCCCCAGTCAAACAAGCCTAAACCTGAATGACCACATGAACACCCTGACAATCAAATACACGTGTGTGCCAGGACTATAGGCTTTGGAGGTCTGAATATACTTTGAGTGAGTCAACATGCACCACGGGTACAGAGCAGTAAGGATTGGTGCATGTGTAGTAGTGTGGTTTTCCCAACAGGGAAATGGATGCCTGCTGTGTTAGTGAAGTGTTGAGGTGTGTGTTCGGATAACTATGAATCATGGGTATACATATAAATGATTCAGAACACCAGTAGTGTAGTGGTTAAAGCATCCGATTATCGAGCAGACATTGCCAGTTCAACTGCAGCACACAACATTTATGATGCGTAATCCGTATACGAGCATATCTTGCTAATTTTATGCTGTATAACTATATAATACCAATGAAATGTGAACTGGGGTGACATATCACAGTAAGAATGTAGAAGGATTTTGCATGATGTGAATCGGCGGTTAAACGGAAAACCGCAGCTGAAAAGGGCTGTACTTACCCTTTGTCCAACGGCCCTTGTTCTGCCCAGCAACACAATATACTGCATCGGCCAGGCCCGACGCCAGGACTCTACACATCACAATCTATGTGATTTAACACTAAGCCACGGCAGTTATACCTAACGTCGATGTTATCACAAACATAGCAGACAACACAGTCTTTCAACAGTATGATCAAAGTAATTAAATCATATAGTTGTGTATGCATGCATACGTACACATAGATATACATCAGCACCACCACTGCAGTCTATATATACATATATATATATATATATATATATATATATATATATATTTGTGTGTGTGTATATATATATATATATATATATATATATATATATATATATATATATGTGTATATATATATATATATATATATATATATATATATATATATATATAGACTGCGGTGGTGGTGTTGCGGTAGCATTGTCGCCTCACAGTAAGACGTTGTCCTGTTCGATTCTCAGCGAAAGCATCTTCTGTGTGGAGACATGCGTGAATGGTCTTACCTTCGTTGAAGGTTGTGTGTCAGGGCTGGCAACTTGGTACGTAAAAATCTACTGCCAGTCATTAGTGGACCGGAGTTCTGCTGTGGCGACCCCTAACCGGGAAAAGCCAAAAGATACGACAACAACATATATATCAACAACATATCGAGGGACAGTCCCTCTTTGGGCAGTTGTGTCCTGTACAATTAGTGTCAAATGGCAGATGTCCTGAGATTTAATGACAAAAATATGTCCTATATTTATGTAATAGTTGCATAAATTAGTTATTCTGTATCTGAAACACCTAAATGTAATAAGAAACTGAATAAGCAACTAAAATGCTACAAGAAATTAGGCATAAAAGTGAGGTTCTATCCTTTGTACTGGTTGTGGGTATGTGTCGGCCTGCAAAATCTTGACGTTTGGACCAAATATGTCCAACTTTGGCCATTTGAAAGGGTGGCAACCATAAATATATATATATATATATATATATATATATATATATATATATATATATATATATATACAGAATGAACATGGAAACAAGAAAGCATTCATAATGAATGTGAAGGAAAATAGCAGTGGAACACCCGTATTATCTAGTGCTGACATATCAAGCTGGCCAAAGGTGGCCAAAATCCCTGCATCTCTAACCACAGGTAGGATGCTAACAGTGGGAGTAACCTTTTCCACGTGCTAAATCTGACTTTCAAAATGGGTACAGGGCAGTCCCTGACGCCAGTCGGACAAGCCTAAACTCGGATGACCACATGAACACCCTGACAATCAAACACATGTATGTGCCAGGACTAAAGGCTTTGGAGGTCTGAATATACTCTGAGTGTGTTAACATGCGGCATGGGTCCAGAGCAGTAGGGAATGGTGTATGTGTAGTAGTGCGGTTTTCCCAACAGGAAAATGTATGCCTGCTGTGTAAGTGAAGTGTTGAGGCATGTGTTCGGGTAACTATGAACCATGGGTATACATATAAATCAAGCAGAACACCAATGGTGTAGTGGTTAGAGCATCTGCCTAACGAACAGGCATTCACGGTTCAAGTTCGACTATAGCACATGTCATTTTCCTTGTGGAATGAATGTCGTTGACATTAAAACATGTAAAAGTGAACGTGTGTATCACATGAGACTATTAACCAGATCCCTTCAATCAAGGTGTTACTGTCATAATGAATAAGCACAAGTAAGCACAAATACGCGACAGTAAACATATGTAATGCACAGTAATCATAGGCGAGTGCACCTGCACGGGTGTAAGCAGCGCCCAGCATAGGAAATGTATATATATATATATATAT
>NC_056728.1:1930566903-1930641903 GCF_019279795.1 Protopterus annectens | reverse complement strand
CCCCCACCCCCCCAGCCAGGCCGGTGAGACATACAGACATGCAATAAAGGTAAATACACAACTGCTTCTCAGACCACCGGCAGGAAACTACCAGTGGGAGAGATCTGCAAGGTCTACACTTGAAACATGGACAGCAAGGTACTTTGTGGGACACCAAAAATTTAGTGATTGGAGCCAGGCCCTTTAATGATTGATGCGACCAGGCTGTAGATGTACATGGACCAGTAGGGTGTGCAAGCCTGATAAAACATGGGTTGACACAACGTATGACATGTGTCCTGACACAGGGAGAGTGGGCAGTGTGTAGGGGTGTGTTCTTACCCCACCTGTGCCCACAGTAAGGACAAGTGCTGTAGAGGAGTGGCAGGTAGGGGCACTATGGATATGCGATTATGGGCCTAGGAGTGCAGGTATTGGCTGGCAGAGCCGTATTAGGACTGCTCCGTGGATGTGAGTAATATTCTGATATGGGTATAGCAGACGCCCATACCTCTCAAACCTTAAGAGCACATCCACTGGATAGCCCGTAAACCATTGGGGTAACACATAGGGACCATATCATTGAACTGTCCCCAATTACCTGGGACATCCGTGAGTAAGAATCAGAATCTAACTCTGTCCCAACTAAACCCTCCTAGAACTAGTGATATTAGGAGGAAAGGTGGTTTAATACATCTAATGTATAATGACAACATGTAAGAGTCATAAACAGCATGTACCTCAGACAATGTGTATGAATACATATGCTCTGGGTCTGTAAATGTGTCAGGTTAATAGCACCAAACTTCTAAATGTGTCCCTGAGGTTGTTATGCAGTGTCTCTGATTCAATGTTCATTCTTCCCCATTCGTATGAGAGGTCTGCTAGTGAGAGAAAGTGCATATTCCGCCGACTACCTTAGAAAGATGATAAAATAATAGGGTTGGGGTTACCTCCTGTCCACCTTTGCGAGGGACACTCCCCTTTAGGCAGTTGTGTCCTGCAAAATAATTGTAATTATGGAAAATGTCCTGTGATTTAGGACAAAGATTTCCTATATTGTCTGTAGTAGTTGCATAAAACAATTATTTTGTATCTGAAACACCTATATGTTAAAAGAAACAGTATAAGCAACTATAATGCTACAAGAATAACCTCTTATTTAGGCAAAACAGTGAAGTACTCTCCTTTGTACTGGCTTTGGGTATGTGTTGCCCTGCAAAATCTGACGTCTCTACATAAAGGTCCTATAGGGATGCCACATTTTCAGATGCCCAAAGTGGGACATGTTCTGTAGAAATGTCAGATTTTCCAGGACAAAACATACCTACAGCAGCGCATAGTGCAGAATTTTAATTATTTGCACGAATAAAAGCTTATTCTAGTAACATTTGAATTGCTTATGCTACTTCACATAACATATAAAAGTTTCATATATAAAATAACTGTTTTATGCAACTATTAAAGAAACTTAGGATATAAATGTGTCCTGTAATCACAGGACATTTGGTATGTCTTGATTATTTTTGCAGAACACAACTGCCTAAAGAGGGACTGTCCCTCGCAAAGTGGGAAAGGTGTTAACTCTATGTCCCACCTTGGCCAATTGAAAAGGTGGCAAACCTATAATAGGCATGCGGTAGCATGACTCGGACGATGGATGTGGCTCCCAAAACCCAATTACTTGTCTGTATTGAAGAGTCTCAGTTCCCATGTATCAGCCAGATGGGAGCAGATTATATGAGGAACACACAAATAATATGATTAATTCACTGGACAGGCCGCCGATTCCATACAGTTGCACTCCATACCATTGCCTAATGGGCAGCCATTCCCTATACTGTAGTCATGTAGTCTGATGTAATAGGCATCACAAGGTAATATTGTGGTCCTCACTCCCACCAAGGGGTATGAGTATCATATGCAAGCACCAATGTCGGTGCATTTGCAAGTGCGGGAGCGAGCGGGTGTAAGCCTGTTTGGCTACCAGTATGCGAGTATTGCACTTGTAAAGCAATGTAGAGGCTAACCGAGTATAAGAAGCTGTAACAAGAGGTCAGCAGTGCTTAACACCGTGCAAACCCACGCGCACATGTTCCCAACTACTTTAATGTGCCTTACTCCCTCCGTATCCAATGGCCTTGTTCTGCCCTGCACCCAAATAAATGTCCTCTGAAAGGCTTGGAACCAGGACCCTGCACACACAGCTAATGTGAATTACCAATACGCCATGGCAGATATTCAGACAAAGGACAGTACCACAAACATATCATACAGCGCAGTCATTCAACAGTATAGGAATGTATCACATCATGTAGATGTATATGTGAGTGTTTATCTCCAGCATATAGGTACATACATATATAGAGATTTATCAGGAACATACCATGTGGCAACAAAGCATTACAAACGAATGAAATGGGAAACACCAGCGACGCATGTATTATGTAGTGGTGTTGTTCTATGTGATCTCAGGACTCCCTCAGACAGACATGTGTCATTCATACACGCAAATAGTTGTACATTGGCCGTATACCTCATTCTCTGCATGTAATGTACATTAACACAACAGTACCTGTCCAATCATTATGTGTGAATAGTACTCTTGCAAGGTGCTGTGTGCAGCATCATCATCATGATAAAGGTAAATGGGGTAACCATAGAGGGACCGGTAGTGTTATGTACAATGGGGTCATCCTCATCAGGTGTACCTGGACCATTTATGAGTGATGTGCATACCAGGATCGTGTTCCTGAGGGACAGGGGTGAGGATAACAGGAGTATGTTGTGATGTATATTACAAGGAATCCATGGCTTGTCCAGGGATATAAAAGGTTTATTGAAATTTGACAAAATAGTTCCAACGACAATAACAAACACCATTTTATGGAATGGCCCCACGAATAAGATCCCCCTTTTTATCGACTATATCAACCAAACTACAGATTTTTTGAAATTCACGTACCATTCCGATACAACTGGTATTTCCTATTTGGATCTTTTTATTAGTCACTCAGACAATGGGTTTGTGTCCCATATTTTCAGAAAAGAAACATTTTCCAATGACTACTTGGAATATTTTTAAAAATGTTTTCAAGGGACAATGTATCAGGGCAGCCCGGATGTCTTCCCATAGAGATATTATGTGTAAGGAACTTGAATTTATTAAATCTATGTTCCTTGACAGAGGGTACCCTATCCCATTATTGGATGATGTTGTATCTTTTGTTAAAGGTGAATGGGGCAATAGATACCCCCCAATTTTTGGGTGTGGGTTCCCCTAGGATGAATAGGGACGATTCAAATGCTATGAACAAGCAGAGAGTGTGTATTTTGACTTATTCACCACATATCCAACATATTAAGAACATTATTTGTGAGCATTGGAAGTTTAGTGTAGACCATGATTTAGAAGTTATTTTGAGTAAGACACCCACGTTTGTGTTTAAGACTGGACCTAACCACAAGAGCTTACTTGAGACGAGGACCAACATTAAACGCAAATATGGAGCGACAAGAAAATGTGGACGTTGTAGGCAGTGTGATGCCATTAGAGAAGATGACGTTATTAGGTTGGCAGACTTTAAGAAGACACACGTGAGGTGTCGGACAGGGAATTGTAATACTACGAATGTAGTTTAATCGCTACATGTTTGGCCTGCCCAGCACATTATATAGGGCAAACTGAGAGGCTCTTTAGAAAACACATTTATGAGCATGATCTATATAAGATTAAAAAGAAAGATCCTAAGAATGCGCTTTATAGGCACATTTCCTCCTATGGTGAAACCCATAGGTTCAAATTTGCTATTATTGATACTGTAGAGTCTTCTCCATTTGGGGGCAACTGGAAAGCATTGCTTGGTATGAAAGAAGCTAAATGGCAAATTTTCACAGACGCTACACAATTTCCTGGAATTAATGACTATATCAGCATCAAGCCTTTCTTGATTTTGGCTTGAAGAAAGTTGAATGGTACTAAATACGTGTATTTAATTAACAATTAATTTATACCACAGCACCCATTTTTGGAGGTTATAAATCATTTATTATTAATTGGCACAACCAATTATTATCATTTATTTATTACATATTTTAACAAAAACATATTTACAATAGGGTGAGTGTAATATGATTGTTTTTGTCTGTTCATTTGATTGTTTTTATTTGTTCACTTGTTATTAATTGACATTTGTTTTTGGGGAGCTTGTGTCTTTAAATGTATGCTACTTTTTGGTGCCAAAAAAGGTTTTTAAATGGTTTTGGTAACATGGTTCGGGGTTCTGAGGAAGTCTGGTTTATCAGATGAAAGCGCTTAACCTCTGGTGTTTGTTATTGTCGTTGGAACTATTTTATCAAATTTCAATAAACCTTTTATATCCCTGTACAAGCCGTGGATTCCTTGGGTTGACTGTGTGCTGATTGGATTTTGTGGTTCGTCTTCACTATTTTGATTTTAATGTATATTACAAGGGTTACATGTGTCCAGTGGGCACGTGTGTGAAATGGACAGCTATGTATAGGGCAGATGTAGTCCTAGGAGCCGATTGCCCTTATGTTTCTGTAGGTGAGGGTTGGATGTAGGGGAAGCAGTGTAGGTATGGCCGTGGAGGATAGGTAGGGTAGGATCACAGACAAGACAGCATACAGGGTTGGAATATGACACATGTGAGGGGATACACCCTGGATGGGGATAGGTGTTTGGCATTCACAAGCCCATGGGAACAGTGGGATGGAGGTCCCCAGCCATGGGCAGCCGACACTGCACCTACACAGCTGCAAAGGAGGCAGTGCTGGGGGCTGTCCAGAAGGGGCAGCATCACCCTGTAAATGTGGCACTCCACACTTGAGTTTGCGTATCTGGCTTTGGAACCCCATAGTGAGCCCTCAACGCAACACGTCTGGGACTGCATGACAGAGACATGTACCTGTCTGGTCCTGCTCCCAGGGGGGACATGCTCCATCCTCAGCGGTGGTACCACCAGAAGGTGGTGCAGAGCCAACATAAATTGATGTCCAAGGCCGGGCCCCAGATGTGCTAGTGCCCGGTGCCATGGTCAGCTGAAGTGGGACAGGAGGTTATGCCGGGACCTCCCAACTTATTCAGCTTATGGTGTTGCAGTTTACACCCACATATGACTTAGTGATAGACACCAGCATACAGGATTACCTACAGCAGTATGCATAGATATCACCATCAACCCAACACAACAGATGGTATACATTTGCAGAGGGAGCACAACACATGCATATATACTGCATGCCATCTGTACAATGTGCAGGAGACGTGTGACCGCAGCTATGAACAGTTGCCCATTATTGGCTTGTCACTGGGAACCCCAGACAGTGTCTGTCTAACCACTGTTTCATGTGACACATGTCCAGTCAGGGATGCGATGGCAGTAACAGATCCCTATCATCATGTACTGTCTACAATCCTCACACTAGGCTTCTGCTGTGCACAGACATGTGTTCAGTGTGTAACATAGGAAATGAATGGTTGCACACACTGACCAGTTCACAGATGGCCCTAGAGATGGGGGTTCCTCACAAACAGTGTATTGTCATGTCTGTATTAAAACATGCAGAACAGCCATTACCACACACTTGTTAAACAGGCAGTAGTCTCAACGCACCATAGCTACACTTACATGCAGTAGTCATGTGTGGCACATCACCCTCCTGTCTTTAGGCTATTTCCCACTGTGTATAATGTTTGAGGTACATCCAGATATCATCTGTGATGCCATGTCAGAACACCACATCCAGGTACCACTCACAGCGACTGTCATGGCCAAATACCAACATGTTTTCTCTATATAGTGTACTGTGTTTATCACGTGAATGGCTATGGGAACACCATCACAGCTGTTCCACATGCAATCAGCTAGAGGAGGACTGCAATAGGTACAGAGGCCATCACCTGATCATGTCCATCACTTGCAATACACATGCTGCTGCTGAGCAGGTGTACACCTTCACATCCACCAGAGATTGTGTGGGTGGGACAGGCAAAGTACACCAGGGAAGGGCTTGGAGACTTAACCCTAAGTATCGTCTGCCACACGCATAACAGTACAGGGGTCAAACCCCTGACTGACTAGTCATTACCATTACGTGTGCATGATGTTACTACATGTGCCACAAAGCTGACATGTTGCTGTGCTGTAAGAACATATATGTGTGTTGGTGACAGACATCTGCAACAGAGATAAAGTAGACATACATTAGGTGTGGCACACACGGCTGTACATGTGAACGGATGCCATTGTCACCACAACCACACACTCTAATGGACATGCATTGACACTCTTTGCCAGGGCCACAAATACACAACCTAACTACTTCATTTGCCACACAGCAGTAATGCACAGGACTACATGCACCACAGGGGATATCTGGCGGTTCTATGGGCTAGGGCATGTGAAAGTGTTTGACATCTGTTGGTATGCCAATGAGGGTTATACTGGGAGTGACTGTGGTTGGGAACATCATAACCCACATGCAGACACAAGGTGCCAGTACTGACATGCATGTATGCATTGCTGCATGGGTGTGTAGTGGTTGGCTGTGTAAGATGGCTGTACAAGTGTACAAGGCTGGATAAGGGGTACTCCTTGGCATTGCATCAATTGATAATGGTGTGCAATGCAGGGGTGTAGTGTCTGCAATGTCCCAAACAGACGGCTACTGCATGATCTGCCCTGACATCCTGGTTACCAATGGGTATGGCCATAGCTTTGCAATGCATGCCATGTCTGTGTTTGATAGTCCTTCACATGGTCATTGCCTGGGATGCACATGTCCCATAATACTGTACAGTGACATGTACAGTTGTACCTGGTTTGGCAGGCACATGTTGTGTACACAGACTGTTATCCCTCGATATGCCAATACTGTCCTGGTGTGGCTGAACCTGCTTATAGTGAGCAGGCCGACCCTGCACCTGCATTGATAGTATGATACCGGTATTCCCTGGTGTCAGTGGCATTGGTCCATACAGGGCACATGTGTATGGCATTGTATAGCTTCTGTGGATCACATTTGATGGCACCACATATGTTGCTGGCATCCAGTGGGGAACATAGTGAAGGCACAATGTCCGCTAATATGTGCCTATTGTACCGCTGTACAGGGTGCTGTGTTCTCTGCAGGCCACTGCATTCACACCATGCCTACTATCTGTCATCAATGTGCATGGTACTAGCAACATAGCAGGATATTCTAGGCAACTGTGTTTGTGCATGGCACATGGGTGCAGGACATATACCAGGTACTAGTAGAGGTGCATACGTTGTTCACCAGGCTTTTTGCCAGATGTAGGGGTATGGCTTGCCAACACAGTCCCGTGGCTGACTGACAGCTGTACTCCTCGTGAGGTGGCCAATGTGTCATAAGACGGACACCATATAGGAAAACTACAAAATCCGCTCCCCAACATATACAATGGTAAGACACTTACAGCCACCTGTACACAGGCTCTGACAGACAAACACACACTTGCCATGTCTTGTATACCAACCCCTAGGTACCATACCAGACTGCAGCAATAAGCTTTTAAGGCATGTGCTATGGCGAATATTGGGTTACAGCACACCTACACGTGTAGACCTAGGTGGGTGACAACAGCAGGATTGACGAAAGTGGTCATGTGATTTGTACAGAGAGTGCATACTCTACGAAGCACTGCACTTGTCTCATGCAGGCAGACACACACACACACACACACACACACACACACACACACACACACACACACACACACCTGGCATGTCTGGGATAACAACACTGACCTAACTACTTTATTACACTACAGCATTACACAGTTACAGAATACACTACTGAGATGACTGGGACACAGCACTCCAAGAGGTGTATTTCTAGGTGGGTGACATCATCAGCCTTGCCAAAGGTGGGTATAGGAATTGTATGGAGTGTGAGAGGTCTAAAAGCATTATTCAGTCCTCAGACAGATGGGAACAAACACACACACATGGCAAGTCTGGGATAAGAACACCCACCTAACTACTTTGTTACACTACAGCATTACACAGTTATAGAACGTGCTACCGAGATTACTGGGACACAGCACTCCTAGAGGTGTATTTCTAGGTGGGTGACATCATCAGCCTTGCCAAAGATGGGTATAGGAATTGTATGGAGTGTGAGCAGTCTAAAAGCATTATTCAGTCCTCCGGCAGACGGGGACAAACACACACACACACACACACACACACACACACACACACACACACACATGGTAAGTCTGGGATTAGAACACTGACCTAACTACTTTATTATACTACAGCATTACACAGTTACAGAATGCGCTACCGAGATTACTGGGACACAGCACTCCCAGAGGTGTATTTCTAGGTGGGTGACATCATCAGCCTTGCCAAAGGTGGGTATAGGAATTGTGTGGAGTGTGAGCAGTCTAAAAGCAATATTCAGTCCTCAGGCAGACGGGGGCAAACAAACGCACACTTGGTAAGTCTGGTATTAGAACACTGACCTAACTACTTTATTACACTACAGCATTACTCAGTTACAGAACACGCTACCAAGATTACTGGGACACAGTACTCCCAGAGGTGTATTTCTAGGTGAGTGACATCATCAGCCTTACCAAAAGTGGATATAGGAATTGTATGGAGTGTGAGCAGTCTAAAAGCATTATTCAGTCCTCAGGCAGATGGAAACAAACACACACACACACACACACACACACACACACACACACACACACACACACACACACACACACACACACACACACAGCACACACACACGCCAGTGGTGGGAACGAACACCTGCCTATCTACAGATCACTATTACAATACTACATAGTTACGAGTCACACCACACAGACTACACATGTCAAGTATGTCATTACGACCTTCTAGGAATGCAGACATCAACAGGGATGCTGGCAGTTAAGGTGTACATATCTGTGAACCTGTTTGTTTAAAGTAGGAATCCATCCTGACTTGGAGTATGTCCATCTGTGGAATGGATGACTACTATCACTATACAGGGTTACAATGGCCATGCCCATACACATAGAGGCACATAACCAACACAAGGTGTCACTGGGCATGCTCACACACTTAGTAGCACAGGGCTGTTCGGAATGCACTATGTGTCGATCTACACAAGGTTATACTGGGCATTCTCATACACTTAGTAGCACAGGGCTGTCTGGGATGCACTCTGATTCTAAACCCGGAAGGCCACAGTGGCCATGTTATTACAGTTAGATGTAAAGAACACATTGTAATGGACTCTGGTGTTAATAGTTGTCATTGTTAGCAGGAACGCTGCTCTACATATATTTGACACTGGTCTTATACACAACATCTGCTGCTGTCTGTCACCTTAGCTGTACCATCCTATACCAAGCACAATACCACCTCTCACAGTGATGTCTTGCTAGAAGTGGCAACTGCTTGACCAACACAATGAGCCAATGTCCTGCTGTAATTACGACATTGTCCAGTGTTTGTCATTCTTGGATGACATGACTGACAGTAGACAGGCCTTTGACACATATCACATGCATCCATGATTCCAGAGAGTGGTGATAATACCCAAGTCACATTCTCCCATACAGTGCCATTTCAAGGCAAATGTCCTAAACACAGGATAACACCCTGACACCTAGAGGACAACTGCATTGTATGCTTATGCTAACCAGTGCTAGATGTGTAGCGTCCATAATCACAGCTGCTCAATGTAGATCCAACAATGGGGTGTACTGACATCTGTGCAGTGAGGAACACCTGTCTGAAGGCTCCTTAGTGCACAATAGCACTACCACCATATACCTCAGAACCAGACATGTGGGTCATAACACAGGTAAAGACCGCTCCAGGTGGTTGTGTCCCCACATACATAGAGGCCACTCACATGTACTGACCGGTACTCCCACAAAAGGCATCACAGATGAGTCAGATGCAGGACACAGTGTCAAATGCTGCATTCTAGGATGTAAACCTCAGACACCACTATGCCCTTGGACCACCAACACACATCCATACATATAAGAGTATACCACCATGTGACCCTTGACCAGTGGACTGTACCAAGCTCTACATCAACTGTAGAGAGTACCCATGTACTGACACAGTTGCATCATGTGTTATGCAATGCAATGATACCGCTGTCTGTAACCAGGTCAGCTGTACACATATCAGGGGCCCTTGGTTATTTACATCATTAGCAGATGACTGTTGCTGTACTGCAGTAAACACCCTCATGTTTGGATATGACATACATGTACCTGCCCTGGATATGTACATGCTACACACACACACACACACACACACACACACACACACACACACACACACACACACACACACACACACAGACAACATACATGTAAATGGCATTGCTGTTGTTGTCCTTTGTGCAGACAGGTGGCTACAGCCATTACACACATGCACATGAATGTAGGTCCATGGCTGCTGAATGGTAACAGTACATAAGGTGTGATATCAATGTTGACAGAGGTAACATTCCCTCTGTACCGGTCACCCATTACACCTATCATACCATACAACAGTTCATGTGTCATGTATGTCATTACACATGTCCACCACTTGCAATGCCTACAAACATGACCAAATGACAGGAGTATGACCTACACATATGTACATGTAGTGGTGTGCATTCAGATACCATGTGTGTGCAGTTGCTGATGTATGCAGGTGGCATGTATCTTAGTACATCATGCAGTTGCAATGCAGCCTCAACATTGCCAACTGTATATGGTAATATGCTGAATATATGGAAAGATGTACCTCAGATATGGACAGATGTGTGGAAATAACTAAGTGGTGGGGCATCTTTGCAGATGGATGTTTGCTGAGGAGAGCTCACAGGTGTGTCACAAGCGGACCTACAATAACTTGTGTAACCGGTAAGCAATGGTTTTGTTAATTGAAGGGCATAACACACAACATAGACAGCGGTCAGGGTGACACCGAAGGTATATCACTTGACATCTGTAACAGTTAAGACCTCCCGTGTGCATATATCAGCACTGTTGCCAACGGAAGCATCGGCACACTTTATAACACATGCAATACTGCTGTAAGTCTGTCATACATATCATGAGCTAGGCAGGTGTTTAATTCACAGTACTGGCATGTGTGGTTTCGTGTGTGTCCATATATGTCAAGTATGGTGGGGAATACATCTCAATTGTTACTCACTCTACCAGTACACTAGTGTAGACATATGTACTGACTGCAATGTAGAAAGCAGGACATAGGCAGGGGCATGTATCTCACACATGTGAGGTATCTGTATGTGCGTGACATAGGTTTATTCAATAGTAAATGCCACAGTGTGTGTGTGTGTGTGTGTGTGTGTGTGTGTGTGTGTGTGTGTGTGTGTGTGTGTGTGTCTGTGTGTGTATGGCTGTCTGGTCCCTGGATTGAGAATGTATGTTACCATACTGAACTGATAAGACCCCTCCCCCATCCAGGCAATGCAATCTACTATCCATGTTGATGTCCCCGATCTTAGGCCATACTGACTACCTGTACATGTGTATTCTCTGTGACGCGTCATGTAGGTGCACAGTACTGTAATGATGATTTGCACATAGGCAGGGGTCCTCACTTCAACAGTAGCAACTGTGTGTGAGTGTGTGTTACTGTGTCGGTGAATCCGTGTGTCTGTGGGTGTGTGGGTATGTTACTGTGTCACTAAATACATGTGTGTCGATATCTGAGTGTGTGGGTGCAGTTGTGTGTTGGCATCCTGTCATGGGAAGGTGTATTACTGCTTCCCAATGAGGCATCACACTTCCCACTGGCCTCTACCCTTGTAATCAGCTAGAATGCTCTCTTACTTCACCACTCCATGTAACTGTTCCTGTGATGTCTCCCAGCATGGATGTCACATCTGTAGCCACAGTAGCTTAATACACAGCTATCATGCTTTTGGATCAGTAGACATGTTTGGAATATGGGACATTCTCACTGTGATGTGGCAGCTACAAGGTGCATGCTGGTATATTCATACATACCTGTGAGTAGTCCACATTGACATATGGGACACTAACTGTAAACATTGACATCCACCAGCACGTGCAATTAGACCAGAAAGAGGAAAGCAGAACATCATGACCAACATGCAGTTACTGTTGTTACACAAGACACATACTGTTAACACTACGAAATGCATTGTACAACTGTAGTACATGGTATGTCTGCTGCCTGTCAACAGTACTCAGCAATTGTAAACTACACTTATCTTCCTAGTCTGTTCACCCTGTGCATCAGACCATATGAGCATGTTCCTGCACCGATGGTGTGGATGTCAGGGATGCGGCACAGGCATCATCATATGCACACGGTGATAATGTTTGCCAGAGGCCTAGGCTGCACCATTGGATGACATCATGTGTGTGGGTTAGGGCCTATGATCTAATTTGGCGTGTGTGGATGTTATGCATCTGTGTGTTGCGGTGCCCTACATATGTTTCCGGTGTCTGCATGTATGTATGCACACAGTTCTGGCATGTGTCTGACCTGCACAGGGGTATTATTGACAGCTGTGGACTGTACAGGCCAGGTTTTACAGTTCACGGTGTCCAGCCATGGCCATGTGACCTGTGCCTGCCAGGAGGTGCATGGGCACTTCAAGGCAGAGGTGCAGATTGGGTATTGTCTGATGACACTTGTCCACTGGAACTGTGTCCCTGTTGGGACCATCAAGGGCCACATGCACGTGGCCTGCTGTGTCATGGTGTGGACAGCAAGCACAGCACCAGCTGCACTGTTGCTGCTTCCACCACTATGGGAGTGGACATGTGAGGTAGCTCGCTCACTTAGACCTGAGACAGGTAATGTAGCAGGCCTACGTCTATGTGCCCGATGCCTGACTCCTACCAGATGTTCCAACACAGACAGCTCACACTCGCGGATTGTCATGCCACTGTCAAGGACTCCAACCATGTCTCCCAATCATCTATCCAAAGCTTCAGCAATCTGCTGTTGAGCATTTACCATTGACTGGATTTGTTGTTTAAAGAATGGACAGCAGTCTTCTGAAGCCTCTGATCTTCTCTGTTGTGCCATTCAGCATGTGCCTGTGCCTCCATTACAGCCTGAAACATGCGTCTGGTGACACCAGCTGCTGCACTCTGTCTTGCAGGGGCATGATGGTCAGAGGTCCTCGTATGAGCAGCACTGGCCACATGCCTGTGTGGGGCATCACCAGTCAGTTGGCTGACACCATGGTGTGCAGGCACACCTTCCATAGCCCCCACACTTTCCTGTTCCAAGCTACCACATGCCAACTGTCCTTCCTCTATGGCCACTGGTGATGGGGTATGTGTAGGCATGGGATCTGTGTACGGGGATGAGGGGGATATAGATGGAATGGCAATCAGTGGCACAGATTCAGCCCCTGACAACCCTGCCTGTGCCTCAATCATACGTTCATCATCACTGCTAGAGTCTGTGGGGACGGTAACATCAGATGGACCACAGGAGGGCAGCGCACCTACATCACCTATGAGGGGCAGGCAAGAACTGTACATTACAATTAATACAATAGACACACACAGACACACACACAGACACACACACACATAGACAAACACACACAGACAGACACAGACAGACACGCACACACACAGACAGACACACACACAGACACACACAGACAGACA
Organism: Protopterus annectens; assembly: GCF_019279795.1. Taxonomy (NCBI): domain Eukaryota; kingdom Metazoa; phylum Chordata; order Ceratodontiformes; family Protopteridae; genus Protopterus; species Protopterus annectens. The sequence goes on along the minus strand of NC_056728.1, from coordinate 1,930,628,234 downwards.
CACACAGACACACACAGACAGACACACACAGACAGACATGCACAGACACAGACAGACACACACAGACACACACACAGACACACATAGACACACACACAGACACACACACAAGCTATGGCACCCAACATGCATGTGATATGACAGAAGGCATGCAACATGCATGTGATACGGTAGATGGCATGCAGCGCAGACAATAATAGTGGTAGTTATCATACATCCATGGGTTGCACACAACAGCATGCATGTGTCATAGCAGAAGGCATGCAAATTACACAATCATAGTAGTAGTTAGCATACATCCCTGTATTACACCATGTAGACCAGCACAGGTTAACAGTCAACCTGCCTGATGTGTGGCATATGACCTTGACAATCACATGTAGTATGACATGTGATCTGCTGACGTATGCAATGGCATGCATTCATGTTTAACACAATGGTGTCCTGTCAAATATACAGTGGGGTAATGGTGTCCCAATGCAGTGTTGTCTGTCCACCCTACAGATATACTGCACATTTAGCTGATGTGCATGGCCATTGCAGGGAATCATGAGTCATCTCTATTGCTATACAGTGTGAGTTACAGACACAGTTCATAGCCATGACTGTGTTCAGATACAATACATATATACTGTGGAATGTGACCCACATCACTGAGGTGTATACACACTAAACCATGATGTGGAATGTGTGACACAGGTCACTGAAGGGTATACGGATGACACCCCTGCACATCTGCAAACATATTGCTGATGCCTGGCAACTATGGCCAGACATGGCGAACATGTCGGTACACCATGTCCCACATGACATCTGTGTACCACACACACACATGAGGAGCAAGGATGACATTGATGTCCGACACCAACAAGGGGAATGTACTATATCTGTGGGCTGATGTGGATACTGTACAGGTGACTGCTGTCATGTCGTGACACACTCAAACACAATCAGTGTGTGAAGATGTTCAACACATCTTATGTGGTGGATTGATGTCACACCTACACAAGATGTGCACAGGCCTGTAGGATGTCTAGTGTTCCACATCTGCAGTATAACAATTACACAAAGGCCATGGTTGGACCATGTGTAGCCATTGTACGACAGGGTGTACGTCTGCTGTGTGTGTTGCTTCATGTCTCTGGCCGTCCTCCATGGCCATGTGTGTTTATGTGTTGGCCAAATTATTGTGATGGGCATCTATTTCACATGTCTGTGTTGTCTCATATGACATACACCCATAGATGTCATATGCTCTACTGATGACAGGGTTATGCAGACAAAGGGTGGTATGGTTGGTATGTGGGATATGTTTTTCAGGATAGTGAGGCAGTGTTGCAGCCAGGCCACTAGATGTCATGGACATGTCAAGATAGCACATCACATTGTGTGACATTCATAGCAGGGCTATGATCCACACCAGTGAATCCTGTGGGCTGGCCATAGTCCAGCTCACTGTGTAGTACATTTTGTATTCCACACGTGTAGTTCTGATCTGTAGTACATGTTCCTACAGTGAACAGCACATCCACCATTGTATGCACAGCTGTCCACACATCTGGCAATGACAGTTTGTGAGGATTCATGTTGGTGATTCACATAGTTTGCAAGTGTTGCACATGGGTAGCAATTGTGATGCATTGCAGGTCCAACCTGTATATTGTGACAGGACCATACATTATGTGTACATGTGGTACATGGCCACATGGCAGATAGATCTGTGCATTAAGATGCCTGATAAATAATAACAGTCTCTCCTGCAATGGGCTGCTGTCGCAGCGGAACACAATTGGTACCTAAATAGGAGTAACACAGCAGTATGAGCATTATCCATGCCTGTATGATAGCTACAGGATACAATGTGCATGTTAACACATACACCAGTACAATAGACTATACTATGGTGTATGCACATGTGTGCATACACAGAGTAGCATACTATAGTATGCGGCATGTGTGTATACATGCCTTGCATATGATGTTACATTACATATTGTACAGTGACACATGCAACTATATAGAATATAGTTGTTTTAGGTGCAGTAGTGACTTACCAGGCAACTCCAGGCTTGGTGGTGAGAGACACCCACATCCATAATATCGGCTCAGGCTTGTGGATATTGTTCTGCAGGTGTCCTCAGGTTGGCCATTTGCTCCTCGGTATGTGTGAGTGGGGGCTGGGTTTGTTGTCCACCACCTGCTGCACCTGGTTCTCTGGCGATTGCATTCACATGCTGTTTCGCCTGTCTCATAAGGTCTGTATAGTGTCTGCACACCTGCTGGTATGTGCGGTTGTGGCCACCCACATCATTAACCCTCCTGCAAAGTTCCATCCACAGGGCATCCCGCTGCTGTGCATCCTGTGAAACATGGCTGAACAGGATCTCATGATTGTCATGTGGGTATGGGATGAGGGCCTCATCCTCCAAGTGGGGTATAAGGGGGTAGCCTTGCACGAAGCATATCTGGAAGACATAATGATGGAGACAGATCACAGTAACTCACAGAGACATACAGAGCTACAGCTGAACATACATGTGTATTGCATTTATTACGATTAAATAGTTGTCTTTGCAAATCTACATGACACTGACACCACTGACATGTTTGTGTCACACACATGACACTCAATGATGAGTGGATATTATCACCATATATGTGTATGTGTGTCACCTGATTACATTACTCATACTCCATGTGGATGCTGTCTTGATGTGGGCATGTCTGCTTGCCTGTACTGGTGTTCCTACCTATCAGCACATGGCTGGATGTGTCCACATTAATGCAGTCAACCTTGATGCTGTGTATATGTCACATATAAAGACTTACACTGCCTTAACGGACATGACCTGTGACCTTGCAGACTTGCTCATGAAAGGTTTTACATGTATGTGTTCTGCCATATACATCTACACGGCACTGTACAGCAATTCAACATCCTGCCATGTATCACCTGTGTTGTACATGTGATGCACATGGGACACTGGCTAGCCAGATGGTATTTGCAGGGATGGACATCAACTATAGCATGTACAGTCAAAGTCAGCTAGTAGGCTATATGCCCTGGGCCATGTATGAATCCAGGATGAAAGGTTACCTAGCTGTAACTGACAGGTGGGTCTCTGGGGCCAGGTGGAGAAGTGCCAAATAACTGATCCACAGGGTTAATGATACATTTACCATGCTGTCATCACACCAAGTCTGAAGGGGACGATGTGCAGCTTTGCTGGACAGGAATGCATAGTATGGCAGGACTATGTAAACTTTATAGGACAAGGATCTGTCCAGCATGTGGTGATCCTAGTACTAGGAAGATGGATGTCCATGAAGTATGTGTTTGAGGTCAGGATGTGTATGTGTAGCATGTCCAACATCACTGAGTTGGACATGGATTTATTCAGGGTATGCATCATGCTACATAGTGGAGATGAGGAATGGGAAGGCTGGTGTAGGCCATCTGAACATTGCCAATACCCCTTATAGGAAATATGTGATCTGATATGGGTCACTTGAGTGTTGTTTATGGCTGGACAATGATCTCGATATTCATGGATGGCACCCTGTCATGATTAGGGTTGCCACATACAACTACCTGACAGGTGTGGTGCTGTAACTATCACAGGAAAGACAACTGCCCAGCTGAATCCCTTACACACAGTGTCCATTATGTTGACCGCTGCCTAGGTGGTAGTTCATGAGTACAGGGTTATTAACATAGGGGTGACAATGCAATGTGTAGCTGTCAGATTGTAGCCATATGTCACATACCTCACCCACAAAGCCGCTTCTGTATGTTGTCCATAACACTCTGAGTCAATTATTGCTCCTAGGTCATAGTCATTCGCATACTTCAATAGGTAGATGCCTTCTGTTAGTCTGTGTGGTATGGACTACAATGAGGGGGAGTACAATTAATTAACCCTGTCTTACTGTAGCTGGCATTGGTGTGATGTTCATGTATTATTCAGATACCTTCTGTAGTGTTGGTTCTGCCAGCTGTCTCGTTGAAAAACACTCCTGTGACATAGGAATGTACATCTAGTATACTGAGTACAGGTGGAACACAGTAAGGGTGATGATGTCCTATGACCTGGCAAGGTTATGATATGCAGTGTGAAATCAACCTTACTGTCATCTACATCTGTACTGCTGACATCAAATAATTTGATCAAGGTTCATGGCCTTTCAGACCAGACTCAGCTGGGTAGTAGTGCAGTATGTCCTATTATCAGTGGTGTCTCCCCCTTTGTGGGTTGTGATACCTGTTGGTGTACATCATTCAGTGTGTACACAGCCTGACATGAAGCTATGTTTTACATGATGTGTATGTGGAGAGCAACTTGTTTTGCCATGTGTATGATACAACCTGGGATATGGACAGGTCCCATGCAGCCTGAGTACAGCTTGTACCAGCATAGTTGTGGGTACAGGGGCTCTGTAGTGTACATGGATATATGATTGTGTACCTTTTTGGGGGGGCAGTGTGTTTATGTTATCCAAGACACTATATGGATTGCTTATTCATGCTCAGCACTTGTTCAGAACTTGTAAGCACCACTTAAGCTACTAATTACTATAGCACTCAATCTTCATCATTACCTAGAGGTAAACAAGTTTTGTATGTACTTTTCTCACTTGCTTAGAGTAAAATAGCTCTTGTACTTACTTTCCTCACTTATCTAGGGGAAATTAGTTTTATATTCAGACATGTCCAAGGGTCAGCTGCCAGTGTTCTCTCCTGTCTATCTGATGAATGTGGACATCTTGAGGCAATGTCTCTGCCTACCACCCAACAGGACAACCTGTGAGAAATGCACTTATCTAGACAAACTGGAGGTAAAGTTCTCTCCAACCAAGACTGACCCCGACAGTCATGTGGAGAAGGTAAACATTCACACCACACTCATCACATAGTCTCACTGAATCTACCCCACCATTAACTGAGAAAATTACTCGTGTACCAACTCATTAGCTCAACGCTTTCTGGAATTCATAAACACCAATCCTCTGGATCAACATATCCACACACCCACCAGGGGCAATAATATCCTAGACCTAGGCATTACCAACATGAGTGACCGGTGTTCCACACCTGAAGTCAACTCCTCATTGGTCTGATCTGACCGTAAGCTAAGCACCCTTGATATCCACATCCTGTCCCCACCCTCCATTAAGGAAACCACAGTATAATATGTCTACAAAGCCAACTTCATGCTTCTTAAGACAGACGTGGTGAACTTCATGACACCCATGCAGATGGACAATACAGTTACAACTGCTGAATCCTACACAAATGCACTCTATCAGCACTTAGACGAGTGCATGGATCATGATATCCCAAACAGAACCAAGATGCTGTACTCCTAATTAAGGAAGCCAATCTGGTGGTCCCCTGTCATAAACAAACTGTACAACAGAAGGAAGATAGTGTTGCAAAAGAGAGTACAATCCCATGAGTGGAGGAGCTCCCTGGTCAGCCTCAGTAAGAAGGTGAGATCCCTTATAAGATCCTCCAAAGCTAGCTATGGAAACAAAACTGCCACTAATTCCAATGACAACCACAATGCATTCTATATCTATGTCAAATATCTCGATGTCAACACCCAGACCTGCTCTGAGTTACAGCACAAAGGCACGAACATTACAGAACCAACTGATATTGCCAACATCCTGGCAGATAGGTTCAGTGCTACCTTTCCCCCCTCTCACCCCCTAAAGGGTCCATATCTATACAGGAAGAGTGCAGAGTCCCTGTAATCACAACTATGCAGGTAAAAGCTGCACACTCTAAAGACAATATCACAGCATCCATGGGACCAGACAACAACCCAGGCTGCATTTTACACGAACTTCAGAACGTACTGGCTCCCTACCGACGCACCATGTTCAATAATAGTCTCGCATCAGGCTTTGTGCCCCCTGAATGGTGCACAGCAACAGTTATCCCACTCCACAAAGGTAGCGCCACAATGGACCATAGGACCTATTGCCCTATAGGCCTGACTAGCCTGGTCTGCAAGCCTATGGAGCCCATCATCATGGATCTCAGTCACAGAGATATTGGGTACCTCAAAACCTCTGACCCCTCCGAGTTTAGCTTTGTTAAGGGCAGACCATGCCTCCTAAACCTGATGGACTTCTTAGAGACAGTTAGTAAGGCATTAGATGAGGGTAAGGAGGTCCACACAGCCTACCTTGATTTCTCATAGGCTTTCAACACCATTCCCCATTCTGGTATTATCGACATACCTATTCACCTGAACATTAACCTCTATGTCATGTGATGGTTTGCAAAGTGGCTCACGGACAGAACCCACACAGTGGGAGTTGCATACCCTAGGTCTAACTGTATACCAGTTACAAGTGGCGTCCCCCAGGGCTTAATCCTAGGACCCCTCATGTTCAGTATATACTTCTCTGATGTACAGGCAAGCACAGAAGGGCTTTGGCTGAAAAGGTTTGCAGATGACTGCAAACTAAGGGCCATAATTGTTTCCACAGCTGATACAGACACCCTCCGGAAGGGTCTCACTGAGACGGATACCTGGTGTCAATATCATGGCCTCAAGCTGAATGCAAAAAGTGCATAGTCATCCCCTTTGGATATAACTAATTACCCGTGGACTACCACATAGGTGCTGGTCCCCTACATACAGAAAAGGTAATAAGGGATCTGGGAACCCCAGTAGATAGCAATCTCTCCTTTGATACCCATAATGACAAGGTGGTTAGAATATCCTTCTACGTGGCCCCCCTAATCTTGAATGGGTTCGCATCCAGAACAAAAGAGGCCATTGTGTCTCTCTACTCATGACTTATTAGACCCATTAAAGGATACAGCACCCCATTTGGAATGTACCTTACAAGACAACTGCAACAGCTTGGAAGACCACAACAGTACCACACCAAGAGGATTACTGATCTCAAACAGATGACCTATGCAGCCCAACGTAAGAAACTCCAGTTGTACCCGGTTGCATACCGCATACTCACAAGTGATCTCTGCTTGACATACAAGGCCCATGTCCAACCCAGTATTGCTGGATATGCTCCACCTAAACAGAAGCCCCTGAGAGCCACATGCTCTAGGGATATATACCTAACCACAATGATGACTAAGATGTGCTGGACGGATAGATTCCTGACCCGGAGACTCCCCATGCTTTGGAACATGATTCCAATGTACATCAGGCAGGGCCCCTCACTAGCACTCTTAAAGGAAACCTTGATGGGTGAATGGGAGACAAACATGTACCCCGGGGATCACTGCAGTGGCACTGCTAGACAGAGGCACAGGGAACTAATGGCTCTCCCATTCAGACGCACAGCGAACTAACTTAAGGGGGTGGCAGAAGCCAACACACTCTAGCTAGGCTTATAAATACCCTTGGGCAGACAGCTTAGTACCTACCTTTGCACTTATTACATGTCTTATGTGCATGGATTAAAAACAGAAAATCTACTACTGGAGCAAAGGAGCACAGGAAACTGACTCAAAATTAAAATGTTAAGCACAACAATTTAATATGCTTTTCGTTCAGAAAATAGCTAAACTTCTTCAGACAACACAAAGAGAACCAAACAGAACAGATTAAAATGTGCTACGGTAATTGATTATACCCAATCATCCAGTTATGTTATAAAACAATTAATTCCCTCCCTGTTCTTAAAATAACAGGCTATAAAAACATTACTTTAATACATTACAATAAAATTAATATCCTATATTTAATATAAACATAAAATTTTCAATCCTAAAGTAATACAAAATAACATACAACAACCACACTGATTAAAATAAAAAGAACTTCCGAAGGAGTTCAAATTAATAATAGAAACCTCTACAAAAATTAGTGGTAATCCACACTATAAAAATACACTAACCTGAAAATTAGTATGAACACAAAAAGAACTCTCAAACTACAGCATTAAGCTCTTTAACTTCAATATACAGCTCAAAGAAACTTTTTCATTAATATCTAGAGCTCTATAAGACTGTAACTTCAATTGTCATAGTAACTCCTGTCGCTCCAAAAGTAACTGGTAAGGACCACCTTTTATATCTGGGGTAATCTGATCAAGCACTCTAAACAAGAATGAGTGAGTAGGGTTTTCATTAACATGCCTCGACAAGGCATTTTCAAATTTCTTCTTCTTAATGTAAGACATATGTTCATAAATCCTGTCTTTGAACTTCCTATCAGTCTTGGCCACATAAAATGCAGGGCAAGACTGGCAGGAAGCCAAAAGCACAACAGACCTAGACTGACAATTGTATCTCCCCCTTAACTTGTAGTTGTTACCATTAATTATAACTGAAGTTCCAGTGGCTATGTCTCTACAGAAGTTACAGGCCTCACATTTACATGTCCCTTCAGTTCTTTGTAATTCAAGTTTCACTGTTTCCATTAGACTTTTCAAATTGCTACCTCTCCTGTATATGACCGTAGGTGCACTACCAATCTTATTAGTCAAGTCTGTCTCAAACGTGAACAGGTTCCAGTTTCTACATAAATTCTCTTTTTTTAAGTGAGCTTCTTAACTGAAGGGAGTAATAAAACTAAGTTTAAAGTTACTAACCGGAAATTCTACATTCATGGCATCTTGAGAAAATGTATTATTGCATATCACCTCCTCTGTGTTTGATCCCTTTATCTGTTTGGCCAATAAAGGAGAATAGAATCCTGATATCCTTTTTTGTTGGACTTCTTCTATGAGATCATCCAACAAACTGTCTGGTTACCCCCTACTGTAAAACATATCTCGCAACACATTGCATTCTTCTAAGAACGCTTCATCATTAGTAACCATACGAGCCACCCAAACCAACTGTCCCTTTACAGCACTCCTCTTTTGTTGGAATGGGTGGGCACTTGTAAAATGTAACATTGTGGTGGAGTATGTTTCTTTACAGTGGACTTTAGCCACAAACTGTTTATTGTTCAAGTCCTTAGATAACTCCACATCTAAGTAGGCTATACTATTAAAGGCCGCTTTGTGGGTAAACCTTAAAAAGGTTGTGCTACTATTTATTCTGTCTAAAAAGTTGTTGATGTCAGACATATCACCTTCAAACATTATAAAAATGTCATCCAGAAATCTAGTATAGAATTTAATCTTACTTAGGGTCTCCAGTTCATTTAATATGTGCAGGTGTTCCCATTGAGCCATAACTAAATTAGATACACTTGCACCACAAGGGGACCCCATAGCAACTCCCACCTTTTGTAAATAAATTTCATCATCAAACCATACAAAATTGTTATATCAAGCAGTTCTTGAACTAGTCTCACCTCATTATTAACAGCACCATGATGTAACATTCTTTCTACTACCCATTAAATTCTCACATTGTGGGGTATAGAAAAGTATAAATCAATAACATCTATTGTTAAAATATTATGTTTTCATTGAATGGAATCCTGTTAATACCAGACAAAAATGCCCATGTGCCTTTACAGATTTGGGCTTCCTTGTTCACATATTTTGTCAAAATGTTATCAATGTACTTAGCAGTAGTATATGTTATAGAAGATCTAGCATTCATTAGTAATCTCATAGGGGGGTCCTCGAGACTCTTGTGTATTTTAGGGAGACCAAACAACAAGGGTATCTTAGGCAATAATACTGATAAATAATTCAAAGTGTTTAAATCAATAATTCTTTCCAAAAATAAGTCATTCTAATAACTATTTATATGTTTGTAAGAAATATTTAACTCATTAATACTAGAGACTATATAAGTGTCCCCTTTTCAACATATCCTTAATTTTGCTGATGTAGTGATGAAAATCCATTAAAACCAACCCCCCTCCCTTGTCTGGTTTCAATAAATGGATAGGTGCAGTTTTTATGGCATTTAGAGCATCTCTTTCCCTTACAGAAACATTGTAAGCAACAGGACGCTTCAAACACAGTTTTCTCATTTCAACTTCTCAAAAATGTTCATATAAAGACAAAAGAGGGTGAGTGGAGGGGTTAAAAGTATTAGGGACTCTTAACACACTGTTAGGTATCTCATTACTACCCAATAATAAAGACAAATGTAATTTACATATAAACAGCTTTAAATCTACAAGTGTCCTAGATAGTTCAAAATGTTGTAATGGTGTAAACGTTAATCCCTTTGAAAAGAGCTCACACAATTCAACAGGGACTGGGTAACTCGAATAGTTGTAAATTTTAAAGTCACTGTTCCTGTTAAAAAGAACTTTTAAACAGTTACCATCTATTTCTTTGTTTTGTGGGACTCCTTCCTGTTGTTGTTATTCTGTCCCCTCGTATTGTAGAATTTCTGGTGGTTCTGTCCCTTGTTGGGAAAAGGCACTCTTTCCCTTGTTCTCTGGTTGTTTACGTGTTCATTTTCTTCATCAGTAATAGTCACATCATTGTGCTCTGCCGAGAACACTTCTCTGTGTTTAAAACTGGTAGTGCTGTTATCCTCACTCGTAGAAGGGTTTGACTGCCTCCAATTACCTGCTTCAGTGGCATTCCGTTGTACTTGTTTCCACTGCTGCTCAACGTAGTTTCTGGTTTGAGAAGGGGGTGGGGGAGGATAAGCAGATAGGTTCTTATAAGTTTCAATGTCTCTTTTAAGCTTTTTCAGCTTTATTTCGGAGTTCTTACTCATTTGTTGACTTATAGTGCTAAAAATTTTGGAATACTCATACTCGTAACACAAAAAATCAGAATGCCCCTTAATGTCACGATCCAAACCAGTAATCTCTGTGGTCAAGCTGTCAATGCTACATTGGTAGTGTTTAGACATAAGGTCCATCAGCTCAAAACCATGCTTGTCAAATAACTTTAAAAGTTCCAAATGGAATTCAGATCCGACCTCTAGACCTGACAGATATTGCCACGAACGCAAGCCTTTAGGAATAACCCCTACCCTTTTACATTCATCAAAGTATTTGATTTCTAACTGAAGCTTCTTTGCTTTCAATGACTTAAAGTCTAAAAACTTCAGTTTACTTACTAACAAAGTGCTTCCTTCAGCCGAGTGCTCGTCTAACAGTTTGCTTGATGGATTCCCAAATGTTGGTTGCTCAAACAATCAAGTTGTAACATCGGGCACCTCAATAAGCCTCAAAGGAGCATTCTGGTTAGCTGTGTTAGTAGAGGGAAATAATCCAGAATTAGCGCTCAGTCTTCATGACCCATTTACTTTTGAAACAGAGCTGTCCTCAACTTCAACTTCAAGGACGACATTACTAGGAGAATTGACATAATCTCTAACCAAAGGTACTGCATTTGCGTGTGTTAGAGAGTCAATTCTGGCTGTCAGGTTCTCCAACTTCTCCTGCATTGCACTCAATAGAGCTACAAGGTTAACACCATCAGGAACAGCTTTTTATGTCTTGTCAGATAACTGGTTTGGTGAATGTGTAGTCATGCTTCCGATGCTCCCAGTAGCCATACAAAAACTAAACTGTTGAAAAGTGAAAACGAACAAACTAAGCTTAAAAAACAGAAAAACTACTACTGGAGCAAAGGAGCACACAAAACTGATTCAAAATTAAAATGTTAAGCACAGCAATTTAATACGCTTTTTATTCAGCAAATAACTAAACTTCTTCAGACAACACAAAGAGAACCAAACAGAACAGATTAAATAGTGTTACAGTAATTGATTATACCCAATCATCCAATTATGTTATAAAACAATTAATTCCCTCCCTGTTCTTAAAATAACAGGCTATAAAAACATTACTTTAATACATTACAATAAAATTAATATCTGTATTTAATATAAACATAACATTTTCAGTCCTAAAGTAATACAAAAAACATAAAATAACCATACTGATTAAAATAAAAAGACAGGATTTATGAACATATTTATTACATTAAGAAGAAGAAATTGGAAAATGCCTTGTCGAGGCATGTTAATGAAAACCCTACTCATTCATTCTTGTTTAGAGTGCTTGATCAGATTACCCCAGATATAAAAGGTGGTCCTTACCAGTTACTTTTGGAGCGACAGGAGTTACTATGACAATTGAAGTTACATTCTTATAGAGCACCAGGTATTAATGAAAAAGTTTCTTTGAGCTGTATATTGAAGTTAAAGAGCTTAATGCTGTAGTTTGAGAGTTCTTTTTGTGTTCATACTGATTTTCAGGTTAGTGTATTTTTATTGTGTGGGTTACCACTAATTTTTGTAGAGGTTTCTATTATTAATTTGAACTCCTTCGGAGGTTCTTTTTATTTTAATCAGTGTGGTTATTGTATGTTTTTTTGTATTACTTTAGGATTGACAATGTTATGTTTATATTAAATATAGGATATTAATTTTATTGTAATGTATTAAAGTAATGTTTTTATTGCCTGTTATTTTAAGAACAGGGAGGGAATTAATTGTTTTATAATATAATTGGATGATTGGGTATAATCAATTACTGTAACACTAATCTGTTCTGTTTGGTTCTCTTTGTGTTGTCTGAAGAAGTTTAGATAGTTGATGAACAAAATGCATATTGAATTGTTGTGCTTAACATTTTAATTTTGAGTCAGTTTTGTATGCTCCTTTGCTCCAGTAGTAGTTTTTATGTTTTTTAATCTTAGTTAGTTCATTTTCAGTTTTCAACAGTTATGTACATGGATAGTTAACTAGCTCTTCCATTTTACTTTGCTATTATGCTGATAAACTATCGGGTGACTACAAGTCATATGTATCCTGTTATTGTGTATTGTAAATGCCAATAGACATAACTAATGTTTGCCTAACATAACAGTAATGCTATGTAACTTGTAATACATATCTGGCTACAATACTGTACATTACAGTTATTGGCACAATATCCCACAATGCAAATCATAATTGCACAGTGGGCCAACCTTCGACATGTTATTCTCAGTAATACACCCATACATATGCCTACTGTTACAATATATCAACATATACTATCCTCTCTTATACCACATACTTGTTGAACCAGCCCTGCCACTGACAGCGGTTGGTGAGGAATATTTGAGTTCAAAGCTCTTATATAGCATCCCTTGTGGTGTATGCTGTGTTTGCCTTGTGACCTACAGCAGTACACACATAAATACTACAAGCGTTACTATGCTCAACAATACATCACTACAAGATAACTTTTTCCACTATATGGATTGCGTACACTTTAAATATTACAGAACAGGTACTACATACATAGACATACTGAGTGTTCTACATACCTTATTAGTAACCCAAGGAGTCGTTGACTGTTAATTCAATCCTTTTTAGTTTGTGTTTCAATCTTCTTTGTAACGTTCTGCTGGTATATACAGATGGTTTGAATGTGTGATAAGCCATCCTTTTATAGTTAAATATCGGTCACATGTGCTATTCTGACCACCAATTGGTGTTCCAAAGTAGTTAATTAGATGCACATCAGCTGTGCAGCTACTCCATTAGCCAATGCCATGGCAACAGTGGTTTATAATTGAGTACTCGACTTGGGCATTGTCCATTTACCTTACTTTCGAGGAAGACGGTCTGGATGTGTTGTTTGTGATGTATTTCAACAGCTATACGGAGACAGACAGAGATATATTAGCTTCATGACTCCCGTGGATTGTGTGTAATGGCTAGAAGATGTTGTTCTACATGTGATTACAGCTGTTATATTTCAGAACATTGCTACTTATGCAGGGTTTGTTTGTACCTGATACTTCTGCAGATGTTTCAGTCTGGCAAGGATGTTTGGCAGCTCAAGGCTGTATGGCTATGTATGAATTGTTAGGTGGTTTACAGTGTGCTCACCAGACATCCTTGGTTTGGTGTACATGTGTATCATACTGTGCTGTTAATCAGTAATTGGTAACACTTCCCGGTGTACACACAACCCGATTACTGCAAACAAACCCTGTAACATCAGCAGCTGTTCCATTGTATAACAGCAACTATTTCACATAGGGCCATGTTAGTGTGTCTCTGACAAGGTATGTTAAGGCTTCTGCAGATGTCGTACAGTAAGTGAATTATTTGTGATATTATTACAGTTTGTATTGTAATTTGTTTGGGTGTGGGGGTGATGTTGGTGGGTGTATATAGCATATGCAGGTGTGTAGGAACTGTTTTTATACATAATCTGTGCGTATGGGTTCCTTCCCTATTTGAACACCTATCCTTTTGTGGACTAATACTATGGTAATTTCAGGCTGATACATTAAGGCACTGTTAATTGGTTCCTGTATAGCATGCAAGTGATGATAGTCCTTGATTCCTTTCAGCAATACATCGGAATGTAAGAAAGTGTTGCTGCATGAAAGCTGTGTATTTCTGTCATAGGTATTTGCAGTCATTGGAGACGTGTTGGTGACTGACCCTCTTTGGCTAGGTTGCCACCTTTTCAAATGGCCATAGTGAGACATTTTTGGGACACACATCAGATTTTACAGGCTGACACAAACCCACGGTCAGTACAAGGGATAGAACTTTCCTTTTTTGCCTAAATATAAGCTTATTCTTGTAGCAGTTTAGTTGCTTATCCTGTTTCTTGTAACATGTAGGTATTTTAGATACATAAAGAACTATTGTATGCAACTATTACATTACATATGGGACAGAATTATGTCCTACAATCTCAGGACATTTGCCACATTTAATATTTTAGGTCAGGACACAACCGCCCAAAGAGGGACTGTCATTCGCAAAGTGGACAGGTGGTAACCCTATCATTGGCTCATGTCCATAGCACATATTTGAAATAGTGTAGAGGCATATACTCTCCATATCCTTTGTCTTTTTGGTCGTGGCGGAATGTGTGATTGCTATGGCCCATGTTATACTCATATATGAACACTTCAACCGCTGTATACAGGATACCTATGGAATCCAGAAACCACACAATTCCGATGCACACAGTACCAGGCCCAGACTCCCATACCCCACATTACCGACAGGGACAGTAACTCATGAAAGTAACACAAACATGGAACACACACATGCACACACAGACACACTGCTACCCACCACATCCAAACAAACCATCCTACACTAGGTATGAGCAGGTGGGCAAGGCCTCTTACACCCCCCATGTGGGTGTCTTTGCCTCCCCACACCCCCCTACTTTAATATTCTACCTCCTAGATCGCACAAACAGATGCACAAAGCAAACCCACACCCACACATTACAGTCCAGCAGGAACACACACCACACTCAGAACACACACTTGCACACACTACAGCCCTCAGAAACACACTTACACACAGTAACCTACCTGAACCGCAACACCAGAAGCACTGACTAAATGTCCCTAAACATCGGGATTTTAAACCACCCGCTTCTGGTGTTTTGGTACTGTGGTCTTTCGGACTTTAAGCCTCGTGATTACGCACGTCGGTATGTCAAGCAGTCGGTATTTGGTAGGTATCCATTTATATGTACCTCCATGGTTATGTAGATGTTGTTAACCTATCTATATATCTACATATAAATGTATTTCCCATATATCGACATATCTCTCCCTCTCTCTCTATATATATATATATATATATATATATATATATATATGCCGGTTTGTCCTATTTCCACACATTCCTACCTTTTGTGTTTTAACCTGTCAGTATACACAACTGCCACTGGTACATCTCAGGTAGCTTAGTGGTATTGTGAAGATTGTGTACATGGTTGCGTGTTCTAATCCTGGCAGTGGTAATTTTACCTCTCAGAGCAGGCACTGGTAGTGCAAGGGTGATTAACGCACATTTCAGCGGTTGTGTGTTCCAAATGTTAATTATTCTGTGGAATACTACCTATATATGCAAGCTGTGGTTAAGGTATACTATGTAACATGTAAATTATCTCTGACTTTATTGGGATTTGCACCAGGACTGCACAGATATTGTGCAAATGATGTAGCCGTTACACTATTGACACTGACGTTTCTTCTGCCTATTTCCTATGTCCATGAATCCTATGTGTAAGCTTGGCTACACAACAGGTGGAGCCACCCACACCCAGTGAGGTTCTTGAAATACCAACATGACACTTAAAAACCTCAGCTTTGGCCGGCTAAGATCTAGCTGTATTCAACTGGACGTATAAGTACCTTTTTATCTGCACTTTTTTCAAATAATAAAGTATTTAAATTGATTTAATTGTGTTGCATGAATATTAACTGAATTGGAAGTTTTGACTCTGTTCTTCAGTTAGTGCTTGCTTGAATTTTATTGTCTGTTAGTAATTGCAGGTGTGGGGGTAGCTACATTCTTTGATTTCCTGTCAATGCCTATTTAAGTGGTACAGTTTGAAATATTTTCTGCTTTAAAACATCAGCTTTGGCCGGCTAAGATCTAACTGTATTCAACTGGACATGTAAGAGAATTTAAGTACCTTTTTATTTGCACTTTTTTCAAATAATACAGTATTTAAATTGATTTAATTGTGTTGCATGAATATTAACTGAATTGGACGTTTTGACTCTGTTCTTCGGTTAGTGCTTGCTTGAATTTTATTGTCTGTTAGCAATTGCAGGTGTGGGGGTAGCCACATTCTTTGATTTCCTGTCAATGCCTATTTAAGTGGTACAGTTTGAAATATTTTCTGCTTAAAAACCTCAGCTTTGGCCGGCTAAGATCTAGCTGTATTCAACTGGACGTATAAGAGAATTTAAGTACCTTTTATCTGCACTTTTTTCAAATAATACAGTATTTAAATTGATTTAATTGTGTTGCATGAATATTAACTGAATTGGAAGTTTTGACTCTGTTCTTCAGTTAGTGCTTGCTTGAATTTTATTGTCTGTTAGTAATTGCAGGTATGGGGGTAGCCACATTCTTTGATTTCCTGTCAATGTTTATTTAAGTGGTACAGTCTGAAAAATTTTCTGCTTGAAAACCTCAGCTTTGGCCGACTAAGATCTAGCTGTATTCAAATGGACGTATAAGAGAATTTAAGTACCTTTTTATCTGCACTTTTTTCAAATAATACAGTATTTAAATTGATTTAATTGTGTTGCATGAATATTAACTGAATTGGAAGTTTTGACTCTGTTCTTCAGTTAGTGCTTGCTTTGAATTTTATTGCCTGTTAGTAATTGCAGGTGTGGGGGTAGCCACATTCTTTGATTTCCTGTCAATGCCTATTTAAGTGGTACAGTTTGAAATATTTTCTGCTTAAAAACATCAGCTTTAGCCGGCTAAGATCTAGCTGTATTCAACTGGAAGTATAAGAGAATTTAAGTACCTTTTTATCTGCACTTTTTTCAAATAATACAGTATTTAAATTGATTTAATTGTGTTGCATGAATATTAACTGAATTGGAAGTTTTGACTCTGTTCTTCAGTTAGTGCTTGCTTAAATTTTATTGTCTGTTAGTTATTGCAGGTGTGGGGGTAGCCACATTCATTGATTTCCTGTCAATGCCTATTTAAGTGGTACAGTTTGAAATATTTTCTGCTTAAAAACCTCAGCTTTCGCCTGCTAAGATATAGCTGTATTCAACTGGACGTATAAGAGAATTTAAGCACCTTTTTTATCTGCACTTTTTTCAAATAATACAGTGTTTAAATTGATTTAATTGTGTTGCATGAATATTAACTGAATTGGAAGTTTTGACTCTGTTCTTCAGTTAGTGCTTGCTTTGAATTTTATTGCCTGTTAGTAATTGCAGGTGTGGGGGTAGCCACATTCTTTGATTTCCTGTCAATGCCTATTTAAGTGGTACAGTTTGAAATATTTTCTGCTTAAAAACCTCAGCTTTGGCCGGCTAAGATCTAGCTGTATTCAACTGGAAGTATAAGAGAATTTAAGTACCTTTTTATCTGCACTTTTTTCAAATAATACAGTATTTAAATTGATTTAATTGTGTTGCATGAATATTAACTGAATTGGAAGTTTTGACTCTGTTCTTCAGTTAGTGCTTGCTTGAATTTTATTGTCTGTTAGTAATTGCAGGTGTGGGGGTAGCCACATTCTTTGATTTGATGTCAATGCCTATTTAAGTGGTACAGTTTGAAATATTTTCTGCTTAAAAACCTCAGCTTTCGCCTGCTAAGATATAGCTGTATTCAACTGGACGTATAAGAGAATTTAAGCACCTTTTTTATCTGCACTTTTTTCAAATAATACAGTGTTTAAATTGATTTAATTGTGTTGCATGAATATTAACTGAATTGGAAGTTTTGACTCTGTTCTTCAATTAGTTTTCCCACCCACCCTCCCTGTTTCTGTTTTGGTGTTAATCTTAGTGGCTTTGAAACTGCCCGCCCCTCTTGTAAATTTGTGTTTGGATACTCCTTCTGGGCCCATCTCATTTGCTCACTCAACTGAGTGCAGTGAGATCATATTCTGATTTCAGGCACTCCTACTGTGTTCAAACAGAGTATCTGGGAAAGAGAACAAAAATAATTTAAGCTTGTTTCCTGCCTTTCCTGTTAAGTGGTCTAGACTGTTTGTAGGCTTCTGAGCCCCCAAGCCCTTTTGTGTTGGAGGGAAGTCTTCTAGCTTAGTTTTGTTTCTTATAACTAGCCAGTTTTCTAGTTTCAACACTCAAATCTGTTTCTTTGCACTCAGCACTTGTTCAGAACTCATTGTAAGTACTACATAAGCTGCAAATTACTACAGCACTCAACTTTCCTCACTTGCCTAGAGGAAAGCAGTTTTTAGTACTTAATAAATAAGCACCTACCCAGGCATGTCTAAGGGTCAGCTCACAGTGATTTCTCCTGTTTACCCGATGAATCTGGGCATCTTGGGGCAATGCAGCAATTGCCTCATGCACACAGACAACCCTCTCCTCCTACCACCCAAAACTACAACCTGTGAGAGATGCACTTATATAGCCAAACTGGATGCAAAGCTCTCTTCACCCAAGACTGGACTAGACAGTCAAGAGGAGAAGGTAAACACTTGCACCACACCACACTCTTCACATAGTCCCTCAAAACCTACACCACCAAAACACACACATAGAAACACAAAACACGCACCTACATTAGTGGTGGCGCTCAATAAAAACCTGCCCAAGCATCACGGACATCCAAAGCATAAACACAAGCAAACTCCACCCCCCAACACAACCCAAATGACACATAGCCCACAGACTCAGTGTGCCACTCAACCACAGCCCATAAGGCATAACAACGTATCCAACAC
This sequence comes from Protopterus annectens, assembly GCF_019279795.1. Taxonomy (NCBI): domain Eukaryota; kingdom Metazoa; phylum Chordata; order Ceratodontiformes; family Protopteridae; genus Protopterus; species Protopterus annectens. The sequence goes on along the minus strand of NC_056728.1, from coordinate 1,930,609,146 downwards.
TCTAGTCATAGGTGACTCTATAGTCAGGCACACTGATGTTCCACTCACTAGACTAAACAAGGAGAAAGTTACTGTCAGCTGCCTGTCAGGTGCCAGGATCCGCCACATAATGCATGCACTCAGGTTACTCCACAATAAGTACAAATATGACACTGTCATTGTCCGTGTTGGTGTGAATGACCTGAGACGTACCTCCCTGGACTACATGAAAAGAGACATAGAGGAGCTCTCCGATCTTGTATCCCAGGCAGGTATGACCCTAACCCTGAGTAGCATCCTGCCATCACCCAGAATGATACCACAGTACAAGGACAAAATGATTGGCTTCAACAATTGGCTAAGCTTCTGGTGTCATTCTAAGGGCATCCATATATGTCTGCCTGGGATGACATGATCGACAAACCACGATGCTTTGCCAGAGATGGCCTGCACCTGTCGCCCTTAGGATTCCAGATACTGGCTAAGGCTCTTGCCACCCCTATAGTGCCTTTTTTGGCAAAGCTCAAATTACAAAGTCACCACCATAACAGGTACAAGCAAGCAAAATCTGAGGGTAATGCTACTCAATGCTAGAAGTCTAAACCTCAAAATGCACTCACTCGAGGCACTCCTTAAAATGGAGAATACTGACATGTGTGCAGTGACAGAGACCTGGTTCAAAGCTCCAGAGAGCACCCCTGCATTACCAGGCTACAATTCATACCACACCTTTTGGCCACCTACCCCAGAATGAAGCACTAAAGGTGGAGGCGTGTCCATATTCATTAAGGATATCCACACCTCCAGGCTAGTTGCACAGCATAATGCATCTGAGATTATCCAAGTGCAACTAACTCTAGGCAAGACCGCAATCCAAATTTTAGCTTGCTACAGACCCCCCACCATGCCCCAGGATTCCCACTCCTCATTTCTTGATACACTGGAAAGTATTAGGGTACAACTCAATACCCTAATAATGGGAGATTTCAACTACCCCACCATTAACTGGGAAAACTACTCATGTACCAACTCTTTTGCTCAACGTTTTCTAGAATTCATAAATTCCAATGCCTTGGATCAACTTATTCACACCCCCACCAGGGGCAGCAATATCCTAGACCTGGTCATTGCCAACATGGGAAACTGGTGTTCCACACCAGAGGTCAATTCCTCGTTGGTCAGATCTGACCACAAGCTAATCAGCCTAGACATCCACATCCCATCCCCACCCCAGTTAGGGAAACCATCGTAAAAGACTTCTCCAAAGCCAACTTCACACTACTTAAGATAGAAGTGGCAAACTTCACTACAGCCATGCAGATGGACAATAGAGGTATGACTGCTGAATCCTACAGAAATGCACTTTATAAGCACTTACACGAGTGCATGGATCATGCTATACCTAATAGAACCAAGATGTTATCCCCCAAAAAAAGGAAGCCAATCTGGTGGTCCTCTGCCATAAACAAACTCTACAACAGAAGAAAGAAACTGTTGCAAAAAAGAGTAAAATCTCATGACTGGAGGAACTCCCTGGTCAACCTCAGTAAGAAGCTGAGATCCCTCATAAAATCCTCCAAACTAGTTACGAAAACAAAATTGCCACTGACTCTAAAGACAACCACAAAGCATGCTATAGCTATGTCAAGAATCCCAATGGGAACACTCAGATCTGCTCTGAGTTACAGCACAATAATGCTAAATATACAGAACCAACTGATATTGCCAACATCCTAACAGATAGGTTCAGTGCTAACTTTACCCCCCTCTCACCCCCTAGAGGGCCCATCTCTATACCGGAAGAATGCAAAGTTCCTATAATCATGGCTACACAGGTAAAAAACACACTCTCGAAAGCCAAGAACACAGCATCCATGGGACCTGACAATATCCCAGGCTGCGTTCTGCATGAACTACAGAATGAACTGACACCCTACCTAAGTACCATGTTCAATCATAGCCTCACCTCAGGCTTTGTATCCACTGAATGGTGCACCACGACAGTTATCCCACTTCACAAAGGTTGAGCCATGACGGACCCCAGGAACTACCGCCCCATTAGCCTGACGAGCCTGGTCTGCAAGCCCATGGAATGTATCATCACGGAACTCATAAACAAACACATTGGTAATCTCCAAACTCTGGACCCTACCCAGTTTGGATTTGTAAAAGGCAGATCATGTCTCCTAAACCTGATTGACTTCTTTGAAGCAGTCACCAAAGCCATAGATGAGGGTAAAATGGTTCGCACAGCTTATCTAGATCTCACCAAGGCTATTGACACCATCCCCCACTCTGGAATTATAGATAAGCTCACTAAACTAGGTATAAATCCCAATGTCACAAGATGGGTTGCCAACTGGCTCATGGACAGAACCCACACTGTGAAAGTAGCAGATTCCAAATCCGACTTCAGACCAGTGACAAGTGGAGTATCACAGGGTTCAGTCCTGGGTCCTCTCCTGTTTGGTATCTACTTCTCTGAAGTGCAGGCTAACACAGAAGGTCTTTATTAACAAAGTTTGCAGATGACTGCAAACTAGGAGCCATAATCAAAACTCCTAACGATGTGGAAAAACTACAAAAGGGCCTCACTGAGACAGATACATGGTGTCAAAGCCATGGCCTGAAGCTCAATGCCAAAAAGTGTATTGTCATCCCCTTTGGTAAAAGCTCTGTACCCATGAACAACCACATAGCTGGTAGTCTACTTAATGCCGAAAATGTGATAAGAGACCTTGGGACACAGGTGGACAGTAGTCTCTCCTTTGATAATCACATCGCCACAGTGGTCAGGAAATCCTTCTATGTGGTTCATCTCATCACAAAAGGATTCTCATCCAGAAAAAAAGAGGTCATTGTTCCCCTCTACCCATCACTCATTAGACCCATTATAGAGTACAATGCCCCTTTTGGTATGTACCTCACAAGACATCTACAACAACTGGAAAGACCACAGAAATACCTCACAAAAAGGATTACTGGCCTCAAACAGATGCCCTACGCAGACCATCTCAAAAAACTACAGCTTTACTCCATCGCATATTGCCTACTCAGGGGTGATCTCTGCCTAATATACAAAACTATGTCAAACCCAGAGCTGTTGGACATGCTCCACTTAAAGAAATCCCAGTCCCTCCAAGCTACACGCTCTAGGGACCTAAACCTTGTCACTACAATAAACAGAACATGCTGGAGGGATAGATTCCTGTCCCAGAGACTTCCCATATTCTGGAACAGACTACCTATCTATGTCAAACAGAGCTCCTCATTAGCACTCTTCAAGAAAAATCATGATGATTGGATGGGAAATGGGAAATTCACCCCAGGGATCACTTATGTGGTTCTGCTCGACAGGGGCACAGGAAAATTATTTTCTTGGGTGGCGAAAGCTAGGGTACATTTTTTGGCTAGGCTTATATAGGCCCTAGGGCCAATAGCCTAGTACCTACCTATGAACTCATGATCCTAGGAACATGAATTGGGAGACTATACATTAACATCCTAACTACATTTGGCATAGCCACTCACTGACACACTTCAGGGGAAACCCTGATGTGTGACTGGCCAACAGTATATACACCCCTGGGATCATGTGTCCCAGGCACATACAGCCAAGGTGTGGGGGAGCCACTCCAGTTCTACAGCTGCATGACCTGTTGGGGAAATGAAATGCTGTTGGTTTGTCATGTTAACATGCACTTTTCAGATCACTATGTGCCCCTATCACCCTACAACACACCAGTCTTCAACAGCTTCCAGCAACTCTGCCTGGAATCACTTCATTGGCTATGCTTGACAGAGGCTCAGTTACTTCATCAATGGTGCAAGTAAAGCCACCACACTGTAGCTATGCTTCTAAATGCCCTTGGGCAGATAGCCTACTACCTATTTGTGCACCTCTACAGTGCAGGCCATCTCCAACATCATATGTGATTATACAGAGTTTTCTGATCACAATATACAGTGTACATTCACCATGTAGTCAGACAACAGTTAAGTACAGCAATAGCATACAGACTACTGGTACATAATCACACCAAAAGCCTATCTTGGAAGCTAGTGGACATGTATAGGTTTCAGGCTTTGTATTGCTTACCAGTAGGTTAACTACAGGAAAGATGGGATACATGCCTGCAACAATGCCATACCAACTTGCATGTGTCAGCCTAAGGCTTTGGAATGCTGGCCAAGGCTATTGGCGCACCCATGGTGCCATTTCTAGGCAGGTCTCAGAGGTGGATCTCACCTCCATGAGCTGCACAATAGCGGAACCAATGAGGGTTAGGCGACTCAACACCAGGGGTATTACTCACAACATGCACGCACTCACAGCACCCCTCAGTATGGACAACATCTACATCTGTTCTGTGACTGGGACTGTATAAGGCTCCTATGAGCACACCGTCACTACCAGACTACAACCCATAACACACATTTCAGCCACTGAACATGGACTGGCACAGACATGGAGGGGGTGTATCCATATTCATTGGGTATACCTACACCTCCAAGTTAGTGGGGCAGCATGATACCTCTGTGATCATCCATTTGCAGCTAACATCAGCCACGACTGCAATGCAAACTGTGAGCTGCTACAGATAACCCTCCATGACCTGGGAGCACCACTACAACTATCTGGAGACAGTGGTAAACATGACAGTCCCTACCAGACACCCTGTTAATGATCAATGTCAGCTACCATACACTTAACCGGATAACCTACTCGAGTATTCACTTCCAGGCCCAGCACTTCCTGGGATTTATCACCTCATATGGCCTGTATCAGTTGATAGATGGACTAATGAAAGGTGAAAACATACTAGAAGTGGTAATCACTGACGTGCAACAGGTACACTACAGAAGAGGTATGGCAGTCACTGTTTAGATCTGACCATGAACTATTCACTGATGATTTCTACTCCCAACCATCTCTCCCCACCTAAGTAACACACAGTGAATACCTTTCCTACAGCTAATTCCACAGTACTAATGACAGAGGTGAGAGGGATGACACTGCTCAAGATACAGACAGAATTAAAAATGCACTCTATAAGCACCTACAAAGATGTATGGGTCATACTATCAATAGCAAACCAGGACTAGTTACTCCTACACAAGGACACCAGTTTGCTGAACCCATGCATTATGCAGGCTATACAACAGAAGTAGTACAGTAGTCCAGAACAACAGCAAATCCCAAGACATGCAGATGTCCGTGACCAGTATTAGCAAGATACTTATATTACTCATGTAATCATCCAAGGCTGACATCCACAGGTAAATAGGCATAAATTTGGAATATGACCACAAAGGCTTCTTTGGATATGTCAAGGATGTAAGCAGTAACACACAGATTTGCACTGTGCTGGTGCAATATTGCACTGAATATACTGACCCTACTGATATCACCAACACACTTGATGATACATTTGGAGCAAGCTTCACCCCCTACTGGGCCCACAACAGTACCCAAAATGTACAGTACCCAGACATCTATGACATACAGGTGGCAATGGCCCTTTCAAATGGCATGACAGAGCGTCAATTGAGGAAGATGGTGTCCCAGACTGCATCCTGCAGACACTACAAGACAAAGTGCCCCCCCACCTAATATAGCAATTCAACATCAGCCTCTACACAGGCTGCATGGCCATTCTCTGGCACATGGCAACAGCTATTACACTCCACCAAGGTGGTGACACAACTGACCATGGTAACTACCACCCCATAGACCTGAGTAGCCTGATCTGCACAGCTATGGAGTGCATCCTCAAGGCACTCATGAACATAGATAATGGTAACCTCCAGACACTTGACCCAACCTAGGTCAACTTGATTGAGTGCTGATCATGCCTACTGAACCAGTTTGACATCTTACAGCCACCTAGACTTTAGGTGTGGGGTGTGGTAGTTCACACATACTGCCTGGACCTCGCCAAGGGTTTTGACACCATTCCCCACTCAGGTATTATTTCTACACTCACCAGCCAGTACATACACCCATACATCACAGGTTGGTTTGCCAATAGGCTTACACACAGAACCCACATGGTAAGCCTAGCAACCTCCAGGTCCAACTCTTGACCAGTCACAACTGGTGTCCCACAGGACTCAGTCCTGGGACCCCTACTGTTTGCCATATACTTCTCAGAGGTATGGTCTAACACAGGTGGACTACAGCAGGCCATGTTTGGTGATTACTGCAGACTGGGAGCCATAACTGACAGTCCAGCTGTCAGAGACATCCTTCAAGGGGCCTCACATAGACCAACACAGGGTGTCAGAGTGATGGCCTCCAGCTAAAGGCCACATACTGCATGGTCATTCCATTTTGGGAAACTACACACACACATATTAACACATGAGTGGCAGACAGTATAATTCAGACGACGTAATGGGTATGTGGGGACTACATTACATAGTGATCTCTCCTTTGACAGTCATATGCGCGAAGTAGTTAGGACATCCATTTATGTAGGCCATCAGATTACTTAAGGGTTCACATCTAAACAAACTTAGGTTATTGAGCCCCTTTACCCATCAGTTATCAATTGCATCATTGAGTATGATAAGCCATTTTGGATGTACCTCAGAAGACACATCTGACAGCTGGAAGGGCCACGAACGTACCTCGCATAGAAGGATAATGCCCTCAGACATGTGTCCTATGCTGCCAGACTGCATAAACTCATGCATTACTCAGTGGCATCTCATTTACTCAGGGATGATATTTGCTGGACAACAAAGCCATGTCCAAGTCAGGCTTAATGGATATGCTCCATCTATGGGCATCCATGTCACAGTGAGCCACACACTGTAATGAGCTACATCTTGCCAAAACCATAACTGGAAGATGCTGGAGTGACAGATTCCTGTCATGGGTACTCCCCATTATTTGGAACTACATCCGTGATTATATTATATGAAACCCCTCACTAACACTCCAGGGGATCCTTGCAGAGTGGGTGGGGAACAGTGGATACACCCCATGGATCCTGCAATTGGCTCTGCTCCACAGAGAGACAGTTAGTTAATCAATGGGGTGGTGACAGCAGGCTCTTTTTGGCTATGCTTATGACTGGCCTCAGGCAGTTAGGCATGTACCTACCTATGTATCTATGAACCTATACATACAGTATGAATACATGCTGATAGCGTAATTTACTGTTCAGGTATTGACTTACCTTGTGCCAATGGCAATTGTGTGTACAATAGTTGAGGGCTGCCTATGTAGGATGCACACACTAGACCACCGATATATGACAATTTACAGGTGGTCGTGTGTGTGTGCCATCCATGTTTTCTGTGTGTGCAGGTGGAGAAGGATGTCAGTCCATAAGTGGCTACACTGTCAGTGTGTGTACTATACATTACCTCTTTGCCAAGGCATGGGAATACTGGGCACACCTCTGTCTGCCTACTGAGGCTGGCACAGGGTATTCATGGTCTTGGTCTGAGTCCGTCTGTGCTTGTGGGGCCCTTGGCAATGATGGTGGGCTGTGAGGGCCTTTACCATTCTGTCCCTGCTGCAGCTGTTTCTGCAGGATCATATTGTGTAGCATGGCACATACTACGAAGATGTGGGCACATGTGCCTGGAGAGTACTGCAAGGCTCCACCAGATATGTCTGAGCAACAGAACCATGATTTCAGCATCCCAAACATGCGCTTTATGATAATTCTGGTTTCTGTGTGTGCCTTATTATGGTGTTCTTGCATGGCTGTGTGTGCATTTCTGATGGGAGTCATCATCCACAGTTCCAGTGCATAGCCACCAGCATCCCCCACCAGGTGGCCATATGGGATGTCCCCCCTGGCAAATACCTGTTACAGCTGTAAGGCATGCCAGATGTGGGAGTCGTGATAGCTTCCAGGACTGCCAGCACACACATCCATGATAATGCCTTGGGCATTGCACACGACCTGGCAGTTGATGGAGGGGTATCCCTTGCGGTTTATGTAGTGCCTACCCTGCTCACTGGGTGGTGTCTTGATGTGTATGTGCATGCAGTCTAATGCACCCACTACCTCCAGGTTATCTGCCACAAGGTAGAAGAGATGCATATTGCTGGCCAACTTCTCTTGTGTTCAGGGGAAGTATATGTGCTCATTGGCATGTGGTAACATGGCATCCAGGAACTGGTGGAGTACCCTGGATGCTGATGCCTGTGAGATCCCCATGATATCCCCAGTTGGCCTGTGAAAGGTACCTGTGGCTTGTATTCTCAAGTTTATACATGCCTTCGTGTCCACTGGGATGGGCTCTCCTCTGTTATTTCTGGCTCTGAGGTGTGGCCGGCACAGCTCAACAAGTTGCTGTATGGTGTCTCTGTCCACCCTGTAACGCTCTACTATCTCCAGATCATGTAGCCCCTGGTAGGTTTTCCTGGGTCTGAACACTCTTCTCCTCCTCCCATGCCTGAGATGGTTGTCAGCATCATCCTCCATACCACCATCAGTCTCCAACACATGCTTGTGAATCAAAGCTATGGCAGCCCTTAACATGTGCATATTAAAAGTTCCCCATCTGTATACACCAATGGTGCAGAGTGTCTGGGAATACACAAGTGTGTTTGTGGGGCTTTTACTCCTTACACTATTGGGCAATAGATGATGCTGGTATAGTTGTATGTGCAATTCCAGCTGCAGGGCATCTTAATTATGGGTTTTACAGCAGGTACTGCTATTGAGGGGCCTTTTGTGTTGACTTACACTTGGCTGCCGTGATTCATCTATTGCCCTTTACTTCACTTTTTAACCCGATTCCCCTCCCATTGTCAGGCGTGCATCCAGCTGCCTGCTTTCTTGTTTTGTACTTTCCCAACCCAGGATTGTGTTGCAAAATGTGTTATGCAGCTTATCTACTGCAAGTTTGCTTTGTTCTGCTGGAACAGTTCTCTTTTCTTTGCAGTACGGCACCTCCCCTTTCCTGTTCTGCAGGTAGCTGCTAGCAGCCTTGTTAGCTGTTGTCAATGGCCCACTGTGAGTTCCTAGGTGTTAATTACTCATTTGTACTCCAATTACCATGCTGCAGCATTTCCTTATTGTCTTCCCGTATCCTTCCTGTTTCAGCTGTGGTGCACATCTCGCACAGCCGTTTACCAGGTTTTGAGCGCGTTTTCATTCATGTTCACATGCATCTTTGGTTACCTTCCGTGCTCTCAGCTAAGCAAAGCTATGGCTACTTCCACACCCCTATCCTGCGGCTTTGCTTAGCAACAGGCAACCCGGATTAGCAATCCTCCAATGTGCTTACAGCTACGGTGGTGCACCCCTCTCTTGATGTCATGTTTACCTCCAGGCCACACCTCGGTGTTGTACTGCTATGTTGTGTGGTACATCTTTACGCCACCGGGGATTTTGTGATTCAGTATTACTTGACTAATTTTCATGGCATTGACTACTAATTCCTAGTTACCATGCAGAACACTGTCACAGACCCTTAGCAACCCTTGCGCCATGGTTGTGGTGTAGCATGCGTGCCATTGACTATTATGGGGAATTCATGAATTGTGTTACATTGTGATTTTATGACATCTAAATATATTTTCATTGTGATCCCATTTGCGCACCGATGCAATGCAATTTTACTTTGTGTTAGTGTGGCCATGACATTAAATGTTATTTTTTATGTGTTGTGCATGATTTTTATGCCATTGGCTATACATTTAGCCATTGGCATATATTAACATTATAAAATGTAAGTTTGGTCTGCTTTCATGGCTCCGATTTTATGTTTGAAAAAATGTAAACCGTTTTTTTGGTTTACATTTCTGCATGCTTACACTACACCTGCACCACTTCATGAATCACTATATACCTTTATTTGCATGCTACAATGCTGCACATGGGGTAATTAGCATACATGTGCCGGGAGCTGTGCAGCTCTGGCGTACGCTGGTAGTGCATATGGAAGCAGCTCGTACCTGAATCGCTCGGCGGCCATATTTGGCGGTAGATCACCAAATGCTACTCCTGCTCCTGGCGCAGGCTTCAGGAATCCCGGGGGTGGTCAAGAATAAACTTCTTTTTCATCTCAGACATACTCATTAACCTGGATCCAACAGCAGTTATACACACTAGATTTTTCTCGCATCATTCTAAAGTCAAATTGTTTATCAACTGGGACAAAAAAATTGTACTTAGCTAATAGAGGTCATAACTGGTCATTGAATCCTAGCTGCTCATCAAAACAGATGTAATAAAAGAAGTTGAAGAAATATTAAAGACAACCCTTGCACATATCTCCAGATCCCAAGTCCCAATAGACATAGAATTAGCTGCATCCAAATCACAAATCAGGGGAACATTCATCAAAAAAGAAGCATATTATAAAAAAATACAACTAAAAGAGGAGTATATATTAAAATGGAAAATAGAACAACTGGAAAGAGAACTACTAAATAACCCTAATAGCCAAACTGAAGTTGATCTCCTAAAACTACAGAGACCTCTATATGTTAGAAACCAGAAACCTGTCATTTTATGAGATAAGAATGTTAGCTAATTGTGCAGAGAGAGCCCAAATACCATCCAGAGCCTTGGCCAGAATCATCTCTCAACACAAAACCACCTCAAATATATATGAAATAAATCACATGGACAAAAACTACACAAGAAATGAAGAAATTATCAAAATATTCGAACAAATATATTCTCAAATCTATGGAGAACAAACATTACAGACCTCTAAGGAAGATAATGTTTCCTTCAAAAACTAAAATTCCCTAAACTGCATTTAGATCAATAAAAGAAACTAACAGAACCTATTTCCATCAATGAGATAAGCACAAGAATTAAACATTTAAAGTCACATAAGGCCCCAGGACTGGATGGACTTACGTCAGAAATTTATAAAACTTTCACCCACCTATTTGCTAAACTACTATACTATGTGCTGAACTATATAATAAATAACAATATAAATGACATTCATTTCAATGCCTCTAAAACTATTTTCATACTAAAAGAATATGCAGACCCCAAAAACCCAGATAGTTATAAACCCATCTCCCTACTAAATATAGATACAATGATCCTGACCTCAATACTCGCAAATAGATTAAAAAACCTAATAGAGAAAATCATTTCTCCAGGACAATCTGTATTCACACCAAAAAGACAGACCAGCGACAACACTCTAACATTGGATGCATTAATATCTTTTGCAACTCAGAAGAATATTAATATCTATGCAATTGTAGTAGATGCTCGCAAGGCATTTGACAGGGTCAACCTAGAATTGTTACTTCAAACATTACCTTATTTTGACATACCTATCAATTTCATTCAGATCATCCAAATTCTCTATAGCTATCCATACACATCCCTATATATAAATAAAACATGGTCAAATAGAATTATGATAAAAAATGGAACAAGACAAGGATGGCCGTTATCGCCCTTTCTATTCAACCTATACCTAGAACCCCTGCTTCTTTATATTAAACAAAACATATTCCATAACCCCCCCTCAACACATAACTTCAAAGTTTATCTCACCGCCTTCGCATATGATCTGAACATATACTTCACTATACCAAACTCAGACATAACCAAAATAGTAACTGCAACTAAATAATTTCCAATCATGTCTAACTACAAATTTAACCTCAATAAAATTAATATCTTCTCCTTAAGGCCACCCACACTTGTCTCATTAATACCTCTAAGAGATACAATAAAAATTAAAGAAGAAACTAAATATCTGGGAATTACTTTCTTCCAGAGCAACAAGGATTTCTACAAGCATAGCATAACTCTTAAATGGCAAAGCATAATACAAGACTGTAAAAGGTAGAATAACCTTAAGCTACCATTTATGGCCAAAGTACCAATAATAAAAATAAACATTTTACCTAGACTAACATATATATTCATGACATCACAGATAACTATACATAATATATTTTTCAAACAAATTCATACCTTCCTAGCAAAATTCATATGGGAACCCAAAAAAAAACAGAATCTCGTATCAGAAACTAACACTTCCCAAAAGTAAAGGAGGTCTGAACCTGCCAGATTTTAAAATGTATTACTCTATTATCAACACTAACAGATTATTGGGAATAGCAGAACATAACCCGACAATGAAAACTTGGTCACCTCCTTGGGTAACAATATTCTATAGGCACATTAAAGCACTAGGCATCAATTTCAAAATGCTTCCCTTTTTAAACAAAAAAGATTTACAAACCTATAACATTATAGACCCCTTAAAACATTCTATAAATATAACACTAAAACTCTTTCATTCCTTAAACCTTGGGCAAGCTATGGTAACACTACAATCCCTTCATAAAAATCTAAATCTAAAAATATATAACAAGATGCTAGACATTGATTCTTTTCCTCAATTAAAGGACAAAATAATCCAAGATATCTACCTATACCTTAACTGCACAATCCAAGAAATGTGAAGGAACCTAAATCTACCCAAATCATATATAATAATTCTAAGACAAATCAAAGAGTTGTGTTCCAGCTACCTCCAAAACTTTACTATACTTAATAGTGACATGGAAACTGTGCTCTGCTTTGGAAGGCTATTCTTACAACAAGGAAAACAATATCTAACTCATATAAAATGATCGGTGAAATAAAATTTCAGAAAGACCTCCTTTTCTCTAACTATTGGAGAAAATTAAAACCATCCATAGATGACCAGCAAATAAGCCATGCAATCAATCTAACACTGAAATGTATACCCCTTAAAAAACTGTCATACAAGCAGCTCATGATCAATAATAATGCATATTTCACACCCGCAATACTCCATAAATTCAATGTATCCAAATCACCATACTGCTCACACTGTAAGGACCAGGTAGTAGACCTAATGCATATATGTTGGAGTTGCAAATGTGTTTACAAACTCTGGAATTCCCTTAAGATACAACTGCAAAAAATGGGATATCAAACATCAACACTAACATGGGAATTTACCCTTCTACATATTCCCCCATCTAACATATCTGGAAAACAAGTGAATATACTTATAATAATTTTCTTACTAATGAAGCTATACATAGCTCTCAAATTGTTAGACCTACAAATACATCTTGGGAGGGAATCAAAAAAATAGCTATAAAACATCTTTTAGCTCATAAAATCGTAATGGATAAAAGAAACAAAATTATGAAAGCCCAAGAAATTTGGGAACAGACCTTTAACATCATATTAGCATAAAACATAATTTATGCTACATAGTAACAAGGTGCAAAGGAAACTAGAAATATAGACACGATCACACAAACTATGGACTTGAAATCCTTATTGTATGTGCTGTTTTTATAGCAATAGAATTGAATGAGAAAGCATCTTTGCATGTAATGTAAATAGATATGTTTTATGACCTACATGTTACTATATTGAATACAATGTATAACATTCACTGATGGTTATACTGTAAGAATAGAAATGATTGTGATTTATATAAATGAAAAAAATTGAAAATAAAACTGATTGGGGGAAAAAAAAGAGACACAGCTGTTATTAAAAAAAAAAACAGTTGTTCTCCTTTTACCACCAACTGCAATACCTGCAAAATAAATATTTGCATTTGCTCAGTTCTGACCAAGTCTTTAAAATTTGCCCAGAATAAATTATATGATATGTTGATTAAAAATAAATTAAATACAATTGGTCAATCAACTGCATCAGCATCTGTTTTGCCTCATTTAACAAGTAATAAGGTCATGTGTGGCTCTAGAAGATCTGTCTCTTTTAGCAGTGTAGAAATGTGGATTACTTTCTGTAGATAAGCATGAACTGTTTGCACCCATGAGACAGCAACCTCGTCCTCTATGCATACATCACCACCACTGCAAGTAAGATTGTCATGCTTAGATAAATGGGCACCGTGTATTGTCTTCACTGACAGATAAATGTGTTCTGTTATTCACATTTTACATATTTGTTCAAACCTTTTGTAGTTTACTTGCTATTCAGAGAAGTACTGTATAACTATAGATTTCTCCTCACCGTATACTTTATTTTATTCTGTGCTATGTACTTGTTTACTGTTAATCCAGAACGCAGTTTTTGCATATCCTAAATGGAATCGTCTAGTCATACAAAATTACAAATTGGCTGGGAAATCCTTCCATACTCTATCAAAAAGTAAAACATTCAGAGGCAAAGAATATGGGAATAGTACGGCAAAGTTCTGTGAAGAGCTCATTATAACAGTAGATGGGTGGCTTAACTTCTTGTATTATTAGTTCCCTGCTACATTCATACTCTTGGAGTTGGTGCTACTATTTTTGACTCAAATTCCCACTGCTGATTTCAGTATGTAACAGCATGTTTTAGTAACCTCCACTGTATTTGATCAATGGCATGAACATTTTGTGGTTGTGCCTTATAACGTAATGAAAGTCCCTTCTGGTACAGATACAGAAAGGCCATGGTTGTATTTATGACACATTCAATATGACACTCCTAGGTGCATTTGTTGTCATGCAACATTGGCTGTAATATACATGATATGTTCTTCACAATCAGCAATACTGCATAACAATAATGACTGCTTCATGTTGCTGATGGAATAGCTTATGTGAGAGATATGTAATTTGTCTTGCTTAATATATTGCAGGCAGCAGTAGAAACTGTCTTGTCTGCAGACAGCTCACATTTGATGTAGATGGAGAAGCTGGAGGTTATTTCTATTCTATAAAAAAAATTCTGTATGAAATTACTGTTTGATGCTTTGTCTTCAAAATATGATCAAGTAGTCCCTTTGCATTATTGATGGCAGCCATTGTCTGCTATTGGAGTCAAGTAACTAGGACCAGACAGGGGGGGAAGAGAAGCATGTACTGCTCAAAGGTTTGAAGCTAGCAGACAAGATATTATTGCATTTAAATGATGCAGAAAAAGAGCAGATGATAGATCTACAATGAAAGTATGTATACTTTCTGTATTTTACTTTAATGTTTTAATATGGCAATCAATTTCAATTTATCAACGTTTTTGTAATCACAAATAAAATGATGTATTCCAAGTCATTTCAATCACAGTAATTTCTAATGCAGTTTATATATAAATATTAATCTATTATATATATGAGTTTCTGCTTACTGTGCCTCATCTAGTTATGGGACATAGATTTTTTTGTTCTCAGCATGACAATCATACCACAAAATACTAGTAATTCCAAAAAGACAAACATGATGATGATACTGTAAAATTCCAAAACACTGCAGAATTGACATTTGGCTTATCACTTACTTTAGCAACTTGCAAAAAGTGTCTGCTGTGCTTCGTTGAAGTGATTACAATGACTGATTGTTGTTATAGTCTTGAAAGGGGTTGTATTGATCAGCTGTAAGTGCAATTATTTTTCTTAAGTTTGGAGCCCAGAATTTAATGGCATTGCATTAATCAGTGTTCAGCAGGTATGTCTGACAGTTTTATTTTTAATTATATTTGCCATTTTATCCATTTATTATATGCTGATAAGGCAGGCGTATGCAAGGTAATAGTTCATTAAGACCCTGTCCCATTACTTGACAATATTTTTTAGAGAGCCTTTTGAATTATAAGTGTATATTTTGTCATTTTTCAGACTTCTTAACTCTCCATGATATTAATCATATTTTACATCCTTTATATCAAGAATATTTTAATAGATTACTTACGTGTATGGGTAATGCAGAGTAATATCCACTAAAACATATAATACACTAAGCTCTGAGTTTAGATTTTCATTTTAAGTTGAAACAGACTGCATCAAAGAATTCATACATTTACTGAAGATATATATTCCTTAATAGCATATCCATTTTAAAAGGATTTGTTCTGGAGCTTTGGAGTCCTTTAGGGAACTGCAGTTTGTGTGAAAGGATCCATTTTACATTGCTAAGATAGATTTCTGCTCTGGTGTAAATGTTATGCATGATATGCTATAAAATTAAATGCTTTCCTATGTCATTATGAACTGTATGCATATGATACTAATTATCATGAAGACAGCCCTCTCAGTTTGTTGACATTACATGCAGTGATACCATTTATAGCTGCCAGTGATAGATAAATATCTCCTGTTAGTCACAGTTTGCATATTACTAAAATGTTTGTTAAATTATTATTCAAGAATGTATACTAATTTTACTCCCAAAGGATTTTTTTTCCTATGGCTGTTTACTTGCTTGCTGTGAATACAGACCACAATGTCTACGTGTCCTGTCTGGCATGGTCTATTCATACAAGGATAATTTAATTTGCAGATGACTGAAACAGTGGAATATATAATGAGGGTCTAGTATAAGGATGAGACTATAAACAAAAATAACGTGGCTTAAAATCTGTGGAAACTGTTACCTCGCAACAAGTAAAGGTATGATAGAAATGCACTATTTGATAGAGTAAGCATAAAAAATATACATGACATGTCACAGAAGTGCTCACATCAGATGGGTGAAATGAAGAGAAGGAGCTTCTGAGGTAGTTAAAAGTACTAAAATGTAATGGAATCCCTAGACAGAGGTATTGCTTTCAGTAAACAAGTAGATGGGATCCTGCACATCAGAGATTCTGTAGTATTACCCACAATACCATACACTTCACTAAAAATCTTAATTATATAAAAATAGTGTATTCAGACCCAGGTATAAAACTAAAATAGGGAGTTTCTATATTAAAACCAGAAGTCACTATATGATGGGCAAGCATAAGGAGTCTGTCAGTTCTGATATTTATTGATATATTCCTTTTGGCTAAAGAAGAAATAAAGAAAGTGCCTAAGAACTGCTATACTGAGGTCCTATAGAACCTCTTGAGAGAGGCTTTCTTATTACCACATCCCCAGATTAAGGTCAGATTTATGAAAAAAAAGAAATAGTAGAGAACCTATGAAAGCAGAGACACTGGTAATGATGACAGCCTAGGATTAGGGTCTATATTAGAACACCGAAGTTTCAAAACTTTGAATGTTCTAATATCAAACCTATTCAATGGAAGTTCAAAACATTGAACATACAGAACAGTGAATTTTTCCTAGGGAAAACATTTGCTGTTCCAAAACACATACACACAGCACAAGCACATCAAACAAACAGCAATCCACACACATACACCTAAAATCTTACACCTAACCCTACACTAAACTATACATACACCACGAACTATCCACTTACCTTAACCCAAACTCTAACCCTAAGGTCTGTCACTATCGCACACTCACCTCACCTGCGCCCTAACCCTAACTCACCTAACCCGCCCTAACCCTTATGTCCACAAAATCGCACACATACCTAAGCCGCGCCCTAACCCTAACTCACCTAACCTGCCCTAACCCTCATGTCCACACAATTGCACACATACCTGACCCACACCCTAACCCTAACTAACCTAACCAACGCTCAATTGCACACTTACCTGAACCCTACCCATAACTTTCCACCACAGCACTGAAAATACCAAAGTAACAGAAACGGACAACCAAATTCTTTCCCTAGGAAAAAATTTGGTTTTCTGTAGCTTTGATATTTTCAGCTTTCGCTGAATACAGGTCGATATTAGAACATTCGAAGTTGTGAAACTTCGATGTTCTAATATAGACCCTAGGATTAGATACTCACTGTCCCTGTTTAGTAGATCTTTGACTGAAAGTGCTTAGCAAGAGTCTTCTGTAAACCACCACAACTGGATTGGATGTCCCTTTGGGTAAATTTGAGCTGCTTCTATAGTAGTGAGGACAGGAAACCATGAGATCATGTAGTTATGCCAAACCTGAGAAGTTTGGGGCAATGGCAAAAAACAACTAAATGAAAGGATATGGAGCCAGCTGTTTTGCCTCTAAGCAGAGTTAATTTAATTTAATCTTTATTCACACATTAAGATCAGTTTTGTTGAAATTTATCTGCTATTTGTGAATTAGATAGTAGTAAGAAAGTCTATTACTCATACATATAAATAAACACATCCATCTAAAACAGATAACTTCTAAGTTGATTTGGAAGCTTTTTCCATTTATATCACAGGCTATTTTAGCTCTAGGACTCTTCATATATGACACAATTGAACTGGGTTTCTACCTTAAAATCTGTAGCTGTACTGCAAATTAAGCTGTTTGATTTTGGTAACAATTGTAACTAGCAACTTGTATGCTATGTAAGGCTCTACGTACTTGACAGTGAGGTGAGGTTTTAGGGGAAATGGGTAAATATGTTATACCTCATCTCATCTTTATTGTGTTTTTCATAAGTGACTGCATGGCTATGCATGTCCAGTTTCTCTATACCTTTTCCCACTTTCCCCACTTGGTTCATTATGCCATGTCTGTGTTTATTTTGATAAATCCTATAGTTATGTGGATACATCCAACTTACTGCATGCTATATAGTTGACAGGCTTATTAATGAATGTTAATATCTTCAAATGTTAAAATCGATAAAAATGTTTTTATCACATAGTGTGTAGATAGCAGTGGTTGTGCTATTTCTGTGGTTTTATTTAATTCTGAGGAAAAATTACATTTGAAAACATACACAAACATATACGCAAAGACCCCCTCCCCACACGCATGCATGCACACACTCACAAAAGTAAGAAAAAAGTAAATAACGTGCATATTTTAGGGAAGTCAAAGATAAGTGAAAATACCACTGCAAAGTCAAAAAAGTCAAACTGGATTAATATGTTTCAGAAAGAGCTATAATAAAAAAGTAGTACCTAATAAAACCAGACAGAGTGAAACAAGTCAGGCTCTCAAAGAAAATCAAAGCCATGTTTTTTCAAAGAAGGGACAGGGCTATACTAGTAATGGGTGGAGGGGCTTATTATAGTAATGGACATGGCAAATGATTGTAGCTTTCAAAACTGAAAAACATATTTAAGAATTCATTAAATACACACAAAGACATTCTAAGTGGACAGATATTATCTATGAGTTTGGTAAATGAGGAGACATATACTGTATAACAGGCATGGAATTATGCAAACCGTGTTGGGTATCATTTCATTTGCTCTAACAGAATGTCTTGAATCATGAAATTCTAAGCACTGTTTTGAAACTGGTGCTTCTTTTCTGAGTGAAAGAAGAATGGCAAATACTTGATTTTATGTGCAGGAAAAAAGCCATTGCCTTTTTCTAGAATATTAATCTTGGAAGTAATTATATTTAGCAGCAGTGTATGGTATAGTAGGAGGGTAGGGTGGGGGGTCAGAGGGAATTAATCTTTACGAAAATAAAAAATGCTTTCAGACAAAGATTTTGCAGTTTTCTGATCATAATCATGCATATTCAAGACAAAATATTTCCTGTTTTTGGGGTGACTAATTGTACTAACAAAGAAAGCCTGCTATCAAAGTCAGTAACAGAACAATTACATTTCCTTCCATTTTACATGCTAAAACATTTCCTATTTTATGTGAGTGTGTTTGCATTAAGTTTTATGTGAGTGTATTTGCATAACAGTAGCTTTAATTCATTATTCTGTTTCTGTATTCATTTTTAATAAAACAAATCTGTTGTATTTACATAACTTTATACCATATCAAACCTATTGCCATTAATCTTTTTACTGCATACCATAAAGCATATGTTTGGTTGTTTTACTGTTAACTGAATAAGCAAATTAGTTCCCATGGTCCAATATCAGACACAACCGAGACCAATGGCATCAAATGTGTGTCAAAATAATATGGCATTGCATATCAATACACACTGCCTGTAGAACATTTTAGAAATAGTAATACTCAACGTATACATATTCAACAAGAGATCTAGCAACTTCAAGGAGCACATAATCATTTCCAGAACAGACCTTTTAGAGAAAATAACATGGCAGGTTACAAAATGGAAAACAATTAGTCAGAGCAAATGACAAAGATTATTATGTAATGAAACACAAACTTTTCAGAAAGTACATGCCATCTTTCAATAGACTGATATAAAATATTAGAGTGCAAATAGAGAATTTTCTGACTGCAATAGTATTTTTTCTAGAAATGGTACTATTCTTAATACTTTCAACATCCCCATTTATTTTCAAAAGTCTGTGTCATAATCGATAAAAAGAGTGAATTACCTAATTTTAAATTAATTGTAATTTATGAAAAACTTCTGCTGCAGAAACGTTCTTCACCTTTCACATTTCTCATTTGTTCCAGTGTTGTTCGATAGCCATTTCAATAAATGCATCAATATCCTTAGCATTCATTACATGCTATAGCTGGCTTTTCTTAATTAAGACAAGACTGTTGGCATTGTTCACCAGATCAATATTTTCAGATTATGTGTAAATGTAGCAAGCAGATTCATTGTGCTGTGGTAGAGGCATCATTTGATATTGACTATCAGAAAACAAAGTGAAATAATGAAAGATCATAATGCTTGCAGTATTTCTATGAATTTGTAGGTTTTGCTGAACAAAGTATTTAAAATACTTTTGTCTTGTTCATCTAATAATTTTATCTTCTTTTTTCCTTATTTTAGAACTGTTGTATGAGCGGATGAACAGAAAACAACATCATGTATTTTGCACTGCTACAATTCAATGCTCAGAAACTTCCTGGCATGAGACAACTTACTAATTCTGTTCTAATACATTTAAAACAGAATTTTAGAATATCAAAGCTTTATTATTAATCTTGTGAAAAACCCAGCCTGCAAATATATTGAATACTTTACCAAAAGTTCAGTTGTATATACTCTTCCTCGCCCAAATGTGACAGGGCCTGCTACAATTATTCATGGGCTAGTAGCTTGTGACAGACCTGCTCACTTTCAGTGACCAAATTCCCACTAGCCTGGTCTACTTAGTTATATATCCCTCCTAAAAAATGACCATACTAAACTACATAGCCCTAACACAGCCTTAGCCTCTAAATGTAAAACTCTTACCCCATGCCTAACACTAACCTGAATCTTCACCCTCCATTGTAAAACTCCCATCCCACTGCCAAACACTACATCACTAATTGATCCCCAAGCCTAACACTCCACTCCCCCTCTCAAAACATAACATGCTTGATCACTCACTAAGCCTAAAACTCCACACCCCCATCACTAAAGTAAAGGCCCTGATAATTCCCGAAAACTAACACTCCACTCCTGCACACTAACTTTAATCTCTGCTCATGTTCCCTACACAATGAAACTACCTTCCATTCCCCTAAATTTAAAGTCTCTGATGATTTACTAACTCTAAAATAACCCTTAATTCTCCTTCTACTCCCTGATCATAGCCACCCCCAGTCTCAAAAACTAAATCCTCCTCTGGATTGTTGCCTGAAATCCTATGCTGCACTCAACCCCTCCTCCCCCCAAACACACACACTCCCTCCTCAAGGCTGCCTCACTTCCCTTGTTCAAACTTGAAGATGAGTTCAAGCAAGGAGCAGTACCTCCATTCTCTTCACATGGCCACCACACCTTGTCTGAACATGTAGTCAAGTTTGAACATCAGCAGCAGTTCTTGTAATCTATAAGATGTTGTTGTCACTTGGTGCATGATAGGGGTCTTCAGCAGAATATTGAATACGTCATAGCTCTTGCTTTTCTACTGCTGTCAGAGATTCCTGACTCCTTTCATTAACTATACCACAGAGTACTTCACCTGTCATTCAGGTAATGAAGGATACCTGTATATTTATCAGGAAGTACACATTTAGTACAGTATACTCACTTCACAACTGCCATTTTCTAATTATCTAGCAGACTACTAGACGGTGTCACATTTGTGTGTCACAGGTCTCTTTCATATCCAGAATTCTGCAGAGGCTTGCACCAGAGACTGCAATGCTTACTGGGAAACATCAAGTGGAACCCCATTCTGCTGTAAGGAGCAGAACTGTATAAAAGGAGTCCATGACCAACTGTTAACTGGTGTTATGGTGAGTCCCAGGAGGGGCTTTACAGCTGTACTGCAGACTTCACTTCTATGCATTGTATAGTACAGGCAGTACAACACTCTGCAGTCTCTTCATATTACTACTTCTTCCCTGTAGATATGACACTCTCAGTGTGCAGCAGTTACTATTGTAGTTGTCTTCCTTTTTTTGATAAACATTTGTTAGCTGTGGTTGGGGACCTCGGTATTTTGGAAGTGAGTAATAAAGATTTTACATCAACACTTGACCAAGAGAAGCACCTAATCTCTTTTGCTACCACTGTTTGGATGTTGAGGTAACTGCCTGTTTTCCTATTTTATATATGTTACTATGCACTCCACTGTTTCCCAGGTTTTGCATTTCTTCTGCACCCCTTCCTCCTCTCCATTAACTACATTAAATGATGCCTTCTTGACTTTCTCTCTGCTCCCTTTTGTCCTTACTCTTACTCTACCTGGCATCTATTTCTAACATTACATTTCTTGCTGGCATCTCAAGTGTTTTCCTGGCACATGTTTATGCATTTTCTATGCATCTCATATGTTCCTCAGTTTCCTGGTGTACTTTATTACTGTTTTTGTTGTCAGAACTTCCACCTCTCACATCCCCTACACCTCTGATCTATTCTGATTCATGCTAGTTGCGTTCACTTGAATTTATATCATGATATGGGTTATTTGATTAACACTCCTCTCACAAACTGCTGCCGAAGAAACATGATCAGCATACCAATAGGAATCCAATCCCTAACATCCTCAGAAGATTGAAGAATAAAAATATTTTCAAGTTTTTAATCATGTTTGTCTTTTGCATAATGATGTACTCTTTTATAAAGTTAAATGAGTCTTATGTTTACTCCATTGCTAAATAATAAGGTGGCAGTGGTTGAAGATCACAGTAAATGCAGACATAATATAGTGACAATGTGGTCACTTCTGTTTTTATATATACAAAGTCAAACTCTACACGTTTGAAAGTCGAAGTTCTAGTTCTGCTCCAATGTGCAGTATAATAGGAGCCTAGAACATTAGATACATCATCAAGCACAAAGCCAAAGACATTTGCAACTTGGAAAATGAGGACTAATACCTTGTGTTGTGATATTAAGAAAGACCATAAAATGACCCACGTAGTTTGACACTAGAATAGTATTATCAGACTTAATCTCCAAATGTAAAAATATATGAGGGAACAAAAACATGAAGTGATAATAATCATCCTTGTCTATTACCTCCTGCTTTAGGAATATGCTTAAACAAATCACTAGTCATTATGGAACAGAGAAAGGACTACAAAATATATTTTAGTAATTACCCCTCAAATTATACTGAATTCCAGAATATCTATAGGTATTCTTGCAAAGTCCCACTCTGCGTAAAGAAACAACTGCTTAACACTTAATTTTCCAGTAAATAATGACCAAGCGCATACCTATGCCAAATTAAAACATAAATGAAGTATAGTCCTACATTTGATAAACACCTCCTGACCTTTAAGAACATCAGAGTATAAGGGCAGTACCATGGAAAGTAATCACTAGGAGTATAAGGGAAGTACCGTGGAAAGTAATCACTAGGAGTATAAGGACAGTACCATGGAAAGTAATCACTAGGATTATAAGGGCAGTACCATGGAAAGTAATCACTAGGAGTATAAGGGCAGTACCATGGAAAGTAATCACTAGGAGTATAAGGACAGTACAATGGAAAGCAATCACTAGGATCATAAAATGCCTAGTCATGTATACCATTAAACATGCATACTTTTGTGCCTGCTTTTTCAAGAACTTAATTGTGATAATCTTCCAAATCCATCAGGGCTATATATAACAATCCTGAAGAATTTTTGTCTGCCCATGTAATCATTGCAACTGGCCTAAAAAGTATTTAATCTAATACTTTGTAATGCCAACTTATTCCATAGGCTGGGAATACTTTTGAGTTAGAAAATGATCTCTTCACAAACTCTTGTTTATTTTTGCTATATTTTATTATATGTTTGTAATGCAGGAGTTTAAAGATCCGCTGCTTTTGCAAAGAATCAGGAGGCCATATGTGGTGGGGTCTGTAGGCTACTGAGTATAAGGAGAGTTGTGCAAATCCAGTGGCATAGATGAAAAAATCAAGATCTTTAACTTTTTTTGGGTAGAATTTGTTGGGGCTTTCCAGATGAGCAATACAATTGGATTTGTATGTACTAAAGGAAGCAAAGTATTTGATGATGGGTCTGATAAGTGGAGAACATAGTGTTAAGCTGATTCCTTTAGATCCTGATGATATTTCTTTGGAAATTAGTTGGGCCAGATAGAAGGTTTTCCTGACTATGGTGGACACATGATGTTTGAAGAGGAGTGATATTATTACATATGAGGTAGGAACATATTTTGCCAAATTCCTCTACACTACACCTTTTTGCATTTAACTTGAGACTGTTTTTTGTTACACCAGATGTGCTTATTTTAGCCTTCCTGGAGCTATTTGGCATCATATCAGTATGGCTGAAAAGTTCAATACTTAAAAATAAAGCGACTTTTTTTCAGCTTTTTTAATATCAACCATTGTTTTAAATCTTCCCTTAGAAGTTAAATATGTCAAAATAAAACAACTTTCTTTTTATAATACCCACTGTTTTAAATCTCCTGTTAGGTAAAAGTGCGCAGCCAAAGGACTTTCTACGTGCTTACTTCTTACATTACTTATATGTTCTAAACTTCTATTTTTTAACATCCTTTTGGTCTCTCCTATATAAACATTTAGACAGCCACACTATATTGCATAAATTACCACATCAGACCTATATTTTATGTACTGACATATAAAATGTTTAAAATTATTAATAACACCTTTACTGCCTTCTTTAAGATACTCACATTTATAAAACACCTGAACATATTTAAATCTTTTCTAAATGGTATTCATGCACAACATAAAATTCTGTGTGCTATATTTGCCCCTTTCTGAATACAAAAAAAGGATAGTCAGTAAATGCTTTCCTTAAATATTCATCACTCATAAATATCTGGCATTTTTTATTACTTCCACCATTTTAAAAGTACAATTACTATGAGATAAAAAACAAATAGAAGATTTTTCAAACACAGATACCTTATTTCGATTCAGTTACTTTAATATTGTCAATATCCATTTTGGTGTCTGTACTATCTGTTCAGTAAAGAACTTCTGTATTAAGACAATTGTTCTTTATTCTGTCCCATGCAAAATATACTTTCTTTAGAAATATATACAATTTCATTCCTAAAATACATTGGTTCAGCATATGAACACTTATCCCATACCATTTGTAGATATCGAAGAAAATTAATTAGTGATCTGGGATAGTCACTCAAATTGTATAAAAAAATTATTTGAAGTTGTAACTTTATGTTTGATACTACTGACAATCCTCTTATTTTATATAACTCTAAAGCCCAAAATTTTATATTATTTTTATTGTTATGATAAGTAAAATTAAAAAGGGTAACTATTATTTAACAGCTGCTGTTATAATGCTGATGCTTGCTCTATTTCCCATTTTAAAATAAAATGTAATCATCTATAAAGCAGTAATAAGTAATCTTTTTACATTTTTTTTCAGTTTCTAAAGGGTAAATAAATTCTCTTTCAAGCTTTCCATTAATTAGATTTGCTTAAGAGAGGGCACGCATAAACAAAATAGCTATTCCATAAATCTGTAAATAATAAAATTATTTCCAAAAAAATTAAAAGAAAAATATTTATGGCAAATTTCACTAGTCCTAATGCAAATATGCTTCGTGGGATCATATATATATATATATATATATATATATATATATATATATATATATATATATATATATATATATACACACACACACACACACACACATACATTTTCAAGACATACAATCCATTATTATGTTTTATGCTTCCATAAAGATTTTTTCATATCATTTACCAGCTGATAGTAATCACTTTCTCATTGTGTTTTGCAAAATGGTTCCAGAAATCCTCCTATATTGAAGCAAAAAGTCAAACAGGTGAGTTCTGCACATTCTTATGAAATTTAGAGAGAACATAAAAACAGGTATTTTGCTACATATCTGGTTCTAAGTTATCACATGTTGTTGATTTAAAAATACTGTAATGCCATTATTTAACATTTCATATAACTGATACTACTCTGCAGGATTTTAGTTAAATTTTCAATATTCAGTTGTATTACTTAATATAGCCATACACATCTTTTCATATTGCGTATTTGAATCTTTACTTGCTTAATAACAACTCTCTTACTATGTTACAATTACTTTTAAAAATGAATTCAGTCCTAGTTAAGATAATAATTTTGTTCCATTTCATAAGTTTTTGATATTCCTTTTACTTACTTTTCAAAATGATTTTGAAAAAAAAAACATTTATAGTTGCATTGTCAAAACTTCATACAAATGCAATTTGAAAGAGGAATAAATTTGTTTAGTATTAACCACCAAATAAGTGGTTACTAACTGAAGCCTGGATATCACGCTGTTCTTGTTAACAACATTTATAAGAATAAACAGACAAATTCATCAAGTCATCAATATCATCAACTACATTACTCTCAATTAATTCATTATTTTTAACTCTAACCATTTGTTTTACATCACATAATAATTTCAAATAAAGTTTTCTAACAAATGTAAATACAGCAACCACAAAATCAGCCTACCTTGAATGACTGTACAGAGAAATTTCAATCCTTTTGCAAAAATTGTTTCACATGAATACCTAAGTGCAGCTTTTTTATTTTTTTCCAACAGATGGTTTGAATGCTGAGATTACTTGAAAATATTTTTGTAAAATATGTATTATGACATTAAAGAATGATTGCTAATTTGAGTACTTGTTGGTTTTATAGTTAGATAAGGCTGAGTAAGCTGAGGCACCAGGAATGTTTAATTAATGTGGTAAAGTATTAATCATTCATAAAAACTAGGTTATTTATTTTTATTATTTTGTTTTAATCCTGTATGAGGTTTTGAAATTGTGATACTTGACAAGGTATTTGCAAAACAATACTGAAAGCAGATGTCCTAGAACTGATCCCTGTGGTACCACACTAGTTACAATTTTACATTCAGAGAGGTTACCATCCCCTTTCATAACCTGAGATCTGTTGAATAGTTGCTTTACTATCCAGTAGATAACATAGATTTGTATTAGGTTTGTCTTTATAAAGATATGCCATAGATAAATAAGTTGGAGCTGGCAGTGGAGGAAAAAAAAGTAATGGGTGATATCAATATAACCGTACTTTATTCAGATTCTGCAAACTGTAATCCAACACAGAATATTTAATTTAGTTTATGAAAGTAGTAATGGGATTGTGGGTATAACCCCCAAAATATAGTAATGCAGGGGGACTTGCCAACCTGTAAAAATACTTCTTTTACTGTTCTGTTAATTACAGATATTATTCATTTCTGAGTGCTGAGATATTTTGTAATTTCACTTCTAAGAATCCAGTCACAAATTACTTCCAGCTTGCTCATTGAACCCTTGTCTGCAGCTGATCATCATTCTCTACAAGTTTGTAATGACAGCATGCTGTGTATTTTGAATGAAAATGCTTACCCCAAAAAAATAAAAGGTGCAGAACTAAAATGCAACCATATGGCCCTCTCACACTCTGCGTGCCAGAATTTAAAATGAATCACTCAGGCTGACTCTGTAATTGCAACCTAGATTAAACTAAACAAATGTCTTCCATTCCCAGCTGTCATTATGTTTTGATTTAACCAGAAATTTTCCCTAGAGAAAATAAAAATTTTTACCTTTAAGAGCTGGAACAGAAAATGTCAGTCTTAGTTATAGCTATTGAAATAGATATCCACTTTTGCAAACTAAAATAAACAAAAAATCCCCTTAGCAGTTTTGCTCTTATAAATAAAAATGGAAATTTGTTTTGTAAACTAGTAGCAATTCTAGCAACAGAAGCCCAAATGTAAATATAAATTATATATAGCAGTAAATAGCAATTGCATACTTGATATGAAGAAGTCAGGAAAAAACAACTTTGGTAGTAAAATTGTCTTAGTCTGAGATCTTAAGTATCGGCTTTCCATTGATAATCTTTTAAATCTAGCAATCTTTTCTTTGGGGGTAATACGTGTCCCTTATTTTTCTGGAGATCATACCTCTGAGGGACAGAGAGAAGGAGAGAGAGAGAGAGACAGAGGCATAGAGAGAAACTATACATAAAATACACTGTCTAACATTACAGATTTTTTTCATTCTCAATTTACAATTTGATCTCAGAGGCAAGACTACTACATCATTTAATGTCTTACTACTGCTGGTCCATTCCACATACATTGACACTGCTGGCTGAGTTTGCAGTGTAAATAAAGCAAGTATTAATGATTATACTTTACACATCCAATATATGTTTGCTTTTGATTCCATTAGTTAAATTCTAATTGCCCAGTTTCACAAATCTTGGTAAGATATGCTATTAATATCAATAGAATCTACTTAATAGTCAACTACTGAATGAGAAAAATGACAGATTTTGCTACCAGCATCCTCAGGGCAGGATGCAGATGGGTCTCCAAAGGACAGTGTTTCTAGTGCAGCCTCTGCTTTCACATGCATTGCAGTGCTTCAGTCATCCAACTGCAGCAAGATTAACTGTAGTCTACACAATTTCTCTCTCTATATCTATCTATTTTTTAGATCATATTTCCTAACATTTTTCTTCAAGATTAATCTTGATGCCCACTTAATTCTCTGCACTGCAGACCAACATGGTTTTCTTCATACTAATTCATATGTAGTGGCCCACTTATAATGGTTAGGTGCATTTGTTAGGTGATCTTTACAAGTCTTTGAGTCTCTTTACCCTATTCTTTTTGATATTATTGTGCAGGTGGAAAACAATCCAATGTCTTTCTACTTGTCTCTCAGACTCTGTACTGTAAGACTTCTCAGTCTAAACCACAGAAGGCTAAATCTTTAATTCCATTAAAGTTTTAATATGGTTGCATGATGAGCAGTTTGAGTTATTTTGGTTATCTCATTCCATTTGCTCTATTTTTATGACTGTTTAATCAAAAGAAAGTAGTATAGAGATTAAATGCAAGCCTGACACTGATTTCAGGCTACTATTTGCATCCTGTCAACAAGTTTACTTCTTGGCGTAGCAGTGTGGGGGAGGTACAGGAAGGCAAGACTGTCCAGACCCCAATTGTCAGTCTGCCAGTCAGAAAGGGTCCAACTCTCTCTTTATAGTAGCTACCTGAGAATGATGCTTTTTCATAGTTACAGCCAGGCCTTCATGTTGTACTTTTCATTTAATTCTTTACAACAGAATTGCCAAACTGCCAACAAGGTTTGGACTAACAGTCTAATTAGCTTTCCCAAGTACCTGATACTTTGACTGGTACCTCATGATATATATGGAAAAGTGTATGGTAGCTTACTATAATTACCATCATGTAAACACCTTTCTGATAATGTAGCATCACAGGTGCATTAAGAATGCGGCTATCTTGAGTGTGGAGCAAAATGCCATGGAAAGTTTTGTAAAACAAAGTGTGATAACATGATCACTGATGTATGTCTTGTCAGCAGCAACTTATCTGTCTGACATCAAGCTGAAATACATCACTGTGGCTAATGTAATGTCTCCCACTTTCTTTGTGATCTAACAGCCAGACATCTAAAGTGTGCAAAGAAAAAGTATTTTCCCCAATTAGGCTATGTATGAATACAATACACAGTTGAAGAATGATTTGTTGGAGTGGGGAGGCACATTGTATGGTGGAGTATGTTGCTATGAACAAGAAGCTGAAGAACATTACTGGACATTTCCATTTATGTAATTGCTTCCCAGTCAAAGTGGTATATCTCTATCAAGGGACAGATTTTGCTGAGGTAGCATGTGCTACAAGGGAGATGCAGCTACCATCTGTTGTATGTCGAGAACCAGAATGAAGATGCAGCACACAGTTTGACTTTGACCTTGATGATTCATCATTATAATTTCACAACTTCTTAAATGCAGGTGTCTTTAGATTTTGCTCATAACTAAAACCATAATTATGTTTTGAGATTCAACATAAAGAAAACCAATGTGATCATTTGCACTACTTGAAATTTAAATTGTATTACAGTACCTGAAATATATTTATAGAATGAAGAAATTAAGTGTTACCCCCGGATTCTCAAAAGCCAGCAGAGAGTGCAAAATGAGTGCAGTAGCTCAAGTAGGCAATATGTCTGCCGTGCGATCTAGGAACAGCTGGCCGGGGCATGCATGAGAGCTCCAGCACTAATCTTGCACGAACTAAGCCCTGGCATGCAAATCACCTCATTTGCTGGAGAAATCCATGCAAATTAGGTGATTTTGCAATCCAGGAAGCTTGCAATAGTCCATGCAAGACAAGTGCAATCTGCAGAAATGTACTCGGTTTCTAACTGAGTACAGTTCTGCATATTCCAAAATGGAGCTATAACAGCTCCAAATAAAGGCTGCATATTATTGAGGAAGCATGCCAATGGTCAAGTAGAAGGCCATTGGCATTGAAAACTGTTTACAAAATAAATAAAACAACATTAATTTTTTTTTTTTTTGCCAATCTCAGCTGTTTAAGCAAAGGGCAGATGTGTGCAAATAGGATCAGGGAAAATAATAAAATAAACTGAAAATGACCATTCTAACAAAAATCAGTATTCTGCCATGCAAGTCAATGGCAGGCAAAAGACAACTTGGCCAGTGAGTAGTGGTTGCTAAGTGGGGAGGCTCAGTGTGGGACATGTAACTATGCATTAGTAGGCAATCCTATGCAAATGATGGAAAGGTTAGTGAATTCCAGATTTCCCCAGGGTGTGAGGCAGGTCCCAAGAGTGTAAGAGTATAAATAGCTGGGTGCAAGACTAGGATATAGGTGACATCATGGGGGGGGGTGTCAGGCATACTGTAAGTGGATTGTAGACCTGTGGCTTGAGAATGTTCCCAGGTTAGCACAGCTAAGCCCGGGGTGTGTCTAAACCTATCTAGCAATCGTAACAAAGTGTAAGCGGGTGTGCGCACCACGCACCAGGCTTTACAGGAAGAAAAAGGAAGTTAAACCAGGAAAAAACAGCTCTGTGCACATTTGAACAATCAGTTTGTGCGGCGCACACATGGGCCTAAACAGGGAGGCAATGGGAAGGGAAAACAGCAGTAGGAAGGTAATCAAGGAGACCTATTTGAGCTGCCAGGTGAAATGTATCAGAATCAGCTAATCACACAGGAAGCAGACCAGCCCAGCCCAGAACACCACTATAAACCAAGAAAACACCTACCCCATGGTGTTTTCCACACTGTACACCACTGGTGTATACAAGCGGTGAAATTTTAATACCAAACCTACAAAATGAGAAGGGCTGCAGCAGGCAACATAGAACAAAATGTGCAAGATGCTGAGGGTGGTGAGGATGTCAATGCTGCTGAACAACCCACAGTGAGGAGACAGAGAAGAGTGTACTGAATCAGGGTTACCTACCAGGGGCTACATGAGCTAGAGATAGTGGAGTGCTATAGGGTGGACAGAGACATCCTACAGCAAATCGTCGAGTTGTGCAGGCCACACCTGACACACCACACTAGCCGAGGGGAACCCATCCCAGTGGATACCAAGGTATGTGTAGCCCTAGGTATAATAGCCACATATACCTCCCAAACTACAACTGGGGATAACATGGGCATCTCACAGGCATCAGCATCCAAAGTATTTAACCAGTTCCTGGATGCCATGTCAGCACATGTCACTGAGCATGTATATTTCCTCAACACACGTGAGGTGCTGACCCGCAATATGTGTCTCTTCCACCAAATAGCTAACTACCCTGGGGTAGTGGGTGCTATAAACTGCACGCACATACACATCAAAACACCACCCAGTGAGCAGGGTAGGGCCTAGAGCAACCACAGGAGCATCCCCTCCATCAACTGCCAAGTTGTATGTGATGCCCAGGGCATTATACTGAATGTGTGTGCTGGCTGCCCTGGAAGATATAATGATTCACACATATGGTGACTGACGCAGCTGTACCACAGATTTGCCGATGTGGACATCCCCTACTCTCACCTTTTGGGGGATGCTGGGTACCCACTGGAGCCGTGGCTGATGACACCCATCAGAAATGCACACACACCTGAACAACAACTCCATAATGATGCACATGCACAGGCCAAACATATAATAGAGCATGTGTTTGGGATGCTCAGGTCATGGTTCCGGTGTCTGGACACATCTGGTGGAGCCCTGTAGTATTCACCAGCTACATGTACCCAAATAGTAATGGTATGTGCTATGCTACACAATATGATCCTGTGGAAACAGCTGCAGTAGGAACAGCATGGGGCAGGGCCACTCTGGCCCCCACCAATGCCAATGCCTGTGCAGGTACAGAGTGACGCGGAGGAGGAATAACCTAGGCTGGACCCAGTAGGCAGAAAGGGGGCATGTCTAGTATGCCCTGGCCTTGGCAAAGAGGCAATGCATAGCATATGCACTGACACAGTAGGGCCCCAGGGAATGACACCTCTCTCTGACTCGCACAGACAGTAAAAGGGATGCCAAACACGACACTACCTGTGCCTAATCATGTATAGGGAGTGTACTATGTGCATCCGACATAAGCAGCCCTCCAGCACCATCTGCAAATCTGGCACACCCACAAGGTAAGTCAATCAACCTACCAATTGACAAATTAAGTAGAATGTGTTTTTACCTGTAGCTATGGTATAGATGTGAACATGCAAGGGAATTGGGTGGCTGGATGTCAAGGCAGCAGGGAGTAGACACCCATAGTGGCAGCAAGAGATATGTAACACATATTGGAGTCACCATAGTAGCCAGTACTACTCAGGGTGACAGAACCCACTGCAGGAAATGGCCTGAGTGACAGGGATGTCCATAAGAGCCACACATAACAGTCAGGAAAGATCACATACCCAACAACAGTCCCGGCCAGCAGGACAGGTGAAGACAAACACAAACAAATGCTGTACTATGGCCTCCAAATGTGCCCTATGGTTAACCCCACTTCCACACCTACACAGACAGACCGCAGCAGGCCAGGCAGTCGGATGTAAATTGGGAAGGCTAGGAAGTCAGACACTAATATGTAGGTAAATAAAGTTAGGATCTGTACTATACCGGTAAACGATAGCCAGCAGGATAGGTAAGACTACAGACTGAAATGGAGTACCCGACTTACCAGTACAGTCCTAGCAAATGTGTACAAGTGTCAGGTGTGACCCCCCCCATCCAACGTACACATAGAGTAACAGTCAGGTGTACACCCCCCAGTCCTGTGTAGATCAGTAGAAACAGTCACGTGTCCCCCCCGCTATGCAGCCATGTAGCAACAGTCAATGGCAAATGACCAATGGATACCCTGCAGACACAGCATGCTACCTGTTGGTGAACTACAAAAGGTCAGCACTGCAGTGCAAACAACCTGGACATGGTCCACACATGCAACATAGATGGCCATACAGGGCATGCTCACACACTTAAACACATGAAGGCCATGTCTGCAAACACCAGTGGTCCGGATATATCTGGAAGTTGCAGTTCTCAGTGTGAACACATGTCAGTATACACTGCTCCTGCCTTGCACACACAGTGGATAGGAATGCAGGCAAATATTTAAGGACAACACACTATAATACACCACAGGCACACGGGCATAGATGTGAGGAAGAGGGTGACTGTGACAAGGAGTCATGCAGGCCTGTCCCAACTGGCACACAGCCTAAGAGCCCCCAACAAATGAGGTGCAGATGTAACCCACTGCGGATACTAGCCACCATTACCTGTCAGCATAACAGACTATGTGGCATATGTGCCAGCTGTGCAACAAGACTGTACAAGGAAGCAGCCATCTAGTAGCTGAATACATGCACCTGTGACATATGACCCAGTGTGTGCCCACATGCATTATGTCAACCCCCACATGAATGGGGTATGGCCCATGCACACACTGCTCTCCCCATAGCCATAGTAGGATAAGCCTGCTGAGGTCATCCAATGTGAATTACTCCTTTGGGAGAGCTATAGCTCAGTAAAGTGCATGGTGCGTCCCATACCTGCATACTGCTGTAGTGACAGAGTAGTTAGGTAGTAGTACTAACCCCAGACCTGTCAACTGTGTGAGTGTGTGTTTGTGTGTGTGCCTGTCTGCCTCTAATTGTGTAGAGTGAAATGCTTGTTAGGCTACTCACACTCCGTGCAATACATATATTAAACTGTGCAAGGCTGCTGATGTCACACATCGGGAAGTACACCTCTGGGAACATGATAGCCCAGTAATTGTCGTGGCATGTCCTGTGACTGCGTATTGCTGTAGTGTGATCAACTAGTTAGGTAGGTGTTCGAACCCCAACTGTGCGTCTCTGTGTGTGTGTGTCTGACTGGGTAGAGAGCAATACTTTTTAGGCTACCCACACCCCATACAATACAAATACACTACTTTGCCAAGGCTGCTGATGTTACTAATCTAGAAGTACACCTCTGGGAACATGATTGCCCAGTAATCACCATGGCATGTCCTGTAACTGCGTATTGCTGTGGTATGAGAAACTAGTTAGGGAGGTGTTAGAACCCCAACTGTGCGTGTGTGTGTTGGACTGGGTAGAGAGCAATGCTTTTTAGGCTACCCACACCCCATACAATACAAATACACTACTTTGCCAAGGCTGCTGATGTCACTCATCTAGAAGTACACCTCTGGGAACATGATTGCCCAGTAATCACTGTGGCATGTCCTGTAACTGCGTATTGCTGTAGTATGAGAAACTAGTTAGGGAGGTGTTCGAACCCCAACTGTGCGTGTGTGTGTTGGACTGGGTAGAGAGCAATGCTTTTTAGGCTACCCACACCCCATACAATACAAATACACTACTTTGCCAAGGCTGCTGATGTCACTCATCTAGAAGTACACCTCTGGGAACATGATTGCCCAGTAATCACTGTGGCATGTCCTGTAACTACGTATTGCTGTAGTATGAGAAACTAGTTAGGGAGGTGTTCGAACCCCAACTGTGCATGTGTGTATTGGACTGAGTAGAGAGCAATGCGTTTTAAGCTACACACACCCCATACAATACAAATACACTACTTTGCCAAGGCTGCTGATGTCACTCATCTAGAAGTACACCTCTGGGAATATAATAGCCTAGTAATCACTGTGGTGTGTCCTGTAACTGCATATTGCTGTAGTGTGATAAAGTAGTGTGGTAGGTGTTCTAACCCAAGACCTGGTAACTGTGTGTTGGTGTGTGACTGAGCAGAGAGGAATGCTTTTTAGGCCACTCACACCCCATACAATACACATACACGACTTTGGCAAGGCTGCTGATGTCACACACACCTAGAAATACACCTGTGGGAAAGTCATAGCCCAGTAATCTCTGTAGGGCATTTTGTAACCGTGTACTGCTGTAGTGTGGTGTAGGACTGTGGTAGGGTTCCATCTCCACCCATGGCAGTTTTGGATGTTTTGTGTGTGTTGCAACATTTGTCTATGGAGTAATGCATCATAGGCTACACACTCGCAGTACATTTCAAATGCCCTACATTGCCAATCCTGCTGATGTCATTCATTGTGAAGTAACACTTTGGGGAGAAATTTCTTTAATAATTTCTGTGGTACGACCTATAACAGCTCTATGCTGTGGTGTGATGTAAATCTCAGTCAGTGAATCTATACCCACACATGTCAGTTGTGGATGTTATGTGTGTGTCTCACTGTCTGTGTAGAGAGGGATGCATTTTAGGCTAGTCATTTGCAGTACAGTTGAAATGCCCTAATTTGGTAAACCTGCTGATGTCATTCATTGTGAAATACACATTTGGGGAAAGAAGTCTCTAGCAATCCCTGCTGTGCATCCCATAACAGCTCCATGCTGTAGTGTGATATAGACCTCGGTCAGGGGTTCTATACCCACTCATGTCAGTTGTGGATGTTTTGTATGTGTCTCACTGGCTCTGTAGGGAGCAATGCATTTTAGGCTAGTCATTTGCAGTACAGTTGAAATGCCCTACTTTGGTAATCCTGCTGATGTCATTCACTGTGAAATACACCTGTAGGGAAATAGTACTCCAGTAATGTCTGTGGTGCATACTATAACTGTCTAGTGCTGTAGTGTAATAAAATAGGTAGGGGTTCTACTCCCAGACATGACAGGTCTATGTGTGTTTGTATTCTGTGTAGAGGTGAGTGTGGGCATTGTGATGGGGGTTTTGTTAATTTATTTTATGGTGGCCCTATTATATATCACAATGTCAACCATGCAGGGGTAACAGATGTAAATTAGCTGGGAGGCTGGGGTGCAAAGCCATACCCATACATGTGACATCAAGGCCAGACAATCCAAGTTAGCAACCCCACTATTACCCAGAGCACACACTCAACCCATGTGTCATATGAACACACATGCCTAGGCAGCATGCAATACGTGGGTAGTACACTGCATATTGGCCACTGATAGTAGCTATGCAGTGATAGCAGTGGGCTAGAGAGGGCATGTCACCTTGCCCATCTGTCAAATATGCACGTACATGCAGACAGTGAACCTCTACCATGTTCCCCAATGGATACCTGCACCACCTGTGGTGCCTTCACATGTGACTCACAACTGACATACCATGCTTGACAGCATGTCCTGTATGGACAGAGGACACTGACATCAGGGAAACCTTTTGGCATGCCATCAATGTAGGTGAAGGGTAAACCTGCTGCCCACTACCATTTCTTGCCATAGGTGTACAAGACTGGCACATCCGATGATAATCTGTGTTCACAACATGGGTCAGACACCCCAGGTACAGTTCCACATGTCACTGTACATGCATGTGGGAGATGTGCACATCCTAGACATCATTCATGTCATGGACTAAGGACCACATACATGGCATGTGGTGTACAGCATTGGCCACACACAATAGTCACACAGGTGACTGGATGGGGAATGCAATACCCACCTGTGCAGGCAAATGCAGTAACTACAGGCCTGAGCTGCAATGCAGACCATTGTCATGTGGCCTGATGCCAAGGTATACCCATCGTCTACCCTTGTACAGCCTACTGGCATAGTTGACCACCACTCACCCGTGTAGACATACACCCATGCATGTCAGAATTGGCACCCTGTGTGTTATATGGTGCGTATGTCCATATCCACACTCACTACAACCCCCCAGGGCATTCTGAAGCATGCAGTCTGATGTGTGACATCTCCTCATACCCTTTGCCCATACGGCCTCCATATGACCTGTGTGGTGCATGTGATGCCTGCACATTGATGTGTTGTGGCAATCCCACTAGTGACGAGTTGCATTCCTGGCCCTGCCAAGTGTGTCAATGTATATGCTTTCCTGTGTGAGTGTGCCTGTGTTGACGCTGGCACCTGTACATGCAGACAGGCATGTGTACAGCACCTACCGTATCCCTGTTGCAGAAGGCACTCACTCTCACATATGTGTTCTGAATGCTCCACATCAGGTAACCCATGTGGTGCATCCAATAACTGCATCGAACTGTAATAGCACTACATAATTGTCGGGGTTTGATACCCTATGCTGGTAGCTGTGTGTCATGAACATGCTTCAGTGTTACACTCCCTCCCCTCCTTGACATGTATTTGCCTCTGTCTGCCTCCCCCACTCCCTCTCTGGTGGATGTGGAGACCCACACCTGCCTTGCTTAGGCAGCAGCATGTGTATTTTATGTGATGCTCATGATCAGCTGATGGTCTCTGCACGAATTGCTGCCCTCCCCTAGCTGATTGCATGCAGAACAGCTGTGGTAACAATCCCATAGCCAATTGCATGGAAACACATTCCAATACCTAGGAACCTCATAGTGGTGTTGGGCCTTTTCAGTCATTGTGAGCAGGAACTAGATCTGTTTGGCAAACGGCATCCCAGATGGATTGGGGATTCACCTCCAACAACATACACTGTGGAAACAGGCCATCAAGCAAGAGGGGTATGTGCCTGACCTGACTACAGACTGTAAGTGCTGCTATACCGCATTTGGAGTAATGTTGGTTTAATAGTGTTTGTCTGGATATGCCTGTCGTACATGTAGTAATACCTGCCATATCAGTTCCATGTATATGAGGAATCCCCATCTGCAGGGACATCTGCAGACTGGACAGTGTTGTGCCTATGGTTTCATGTGTTATCCACAGTGCATCCCTCTGTGGAATGCAGATGGTAGTGTGAGGGTCGCAGTCTGTAGATGGTGAAGGCCATGACAGTTACTGACTTCATATCCCTCATAGGACATATGTTGCAACTAGCACCGTTACAATGGAAAATATACAAGGTTATCACATGTCTATACTGGCCCTGTGTATGTGCTGTCAGCCACACCAGTGTCAATGTTTATGGTGTGCGTGAAGTGGTGCATATGTGCTGTACCCCATAAATAGTGTCATCATATCTGATAACAAGCCAGTGATATATCAGAGTGCTACACATGTCATGTACAGTTGGGGTTATATTTCATGACATAAGCTGGACATTCTGTGGATGTTTGTACAGTACTGAGGTCTGTGTAGTGATGGTGAATGTCGGCAGTGTGTGCATTGTTAATATGTACTTTAGCCTGTGTACAGACTGTGGTAGATGTCATTGTCCTACCTTCACATCTATCAGATGTTACATGCTGCCCAACTTTATGGTACCATTTTGCCGTACGCATTTGTAAGGCCATACACACATATGTCCCAAACCACAGACAGCCATAAGACCAAACTGTGTAGCAGCCCAGTATATGTAGGGACATTCAATGACTGGCACGTATGAGGATGGTATAGAACAGATAGTCCATATACTGTAATATTATGCTAGCCAACCATATGCGGCTGTGGCTGTGTTCACATTGGTTGTGGTAATGCACTGTCACACAGGTGTATCTTACCCTGTGCTGTGACATGGCTGTTGAGCCTGCTATATATGCAAGTACATGTGCATCCCCCCACTCAAGATGTAGGACAGTGTTGAGACAGTCTGTCTGTAGCCTGCACAGTGCATTGTTACATGCCTAGCAGTGTAGTGTACTTTACCAGTGGGATGCCATGTGCAGATTCTTGCCAGATGTACTGCTGCAGGGCCTCCCTTAAACATCAGGTATGTCAGACAGACCAGTGGGATGCTGTACAGATGTATGTTAATATCTAGTGGGTAGTATGTGCCCATGGCACCCCTGTACCAGCAGTCATTATGTGTCAGGCCAGACATGAGTGTGTGACTCCAACACCTATGGTGCAAATGTACCAGTTGTTATGTGTTATACCCATCTACATGGCTGTCTACATCCATATTGTCAGGCTCGGTACACATGCGGTGCACTAAGGGAATATGTGCATACCTCTGGACTGTACAGAGTGTGTCTGAAGTTCCATATAAAGTGGTTAATATCTTTGCTGCACTCCACAAGGGCATTACATGCTAGCAACGGTACTTTACAATGATGTCCGTAGGATGTCTGTCAGTAGCCAATGGCACACATGTTATAAGCAGATGTCAGCATCCACACACACCATGCTTGTGAAGACAATCCCAATGACAGTAGCAACAGGCTAGTAATATACCTGCTATACATACCTGACATCCCTTTGCACTACAACATTGTGCCTGTAGGGGCTGTGGTACAGCTATACTCCATGTCCAGGACATATGGTGGAAATATATGTACACATACCAATTCAGATAACCATATAAATATAATGACACATGTGTACTACATTGAATTACTGCTGTCATGGCAAGCACCCACTGTAAATCCCTACAGCATGTGGCCGTGGTCCCTTCACATTTCCTGTGTGACGGACATCCATCCTGTGTGTGGGCATCAGTGGTACAGGTAGCAGGTAGCAATACCTCTCACAGGAGAACATGCACACTCAGAGCGGACACATTTGTAGGAGGTTCAGGAACAACAGACAGACTGTGTGTAGAGTTGTGTAATGCTTTGCATAGTACTAGGTTTACAGGGTGTGTGTGTGTGTACATACTAGTGTACCTTGGAATGCAGTTTGTCTGCATAGGTCACTACTGTTGGCCTACCTCTTGCTGGGCAGAGGTATGCATATCATGTGTTGTCCATCCACCACACAAGCCTTGTGTCAGATATGACACTGGCAGTGTGTGTGTTGCTTGCTATCGGTACATGGCTACATCCATTTGTATTTCAATGTCGTATCCCTGCATAAAGGTATGCTGCAACAAATCCTGTAACACCAGCAATTTCCAGGGTGTGTAACAGGAATAATGCAAATATGGCCCTATGTTCCTGCCTCTATCCTCCACATTTATGCCAGTTTTTGTCCCGCTGTGATACAGGAAGTGTTGTTAGGTAATGGCCTATCATTATTTACCGCGAGCATTACTGCTATCATCCTAGTCATGTCATGGACTCCCACACCAACCATTGGGCCATGTCTATATATATGGGGGCAACAGCTGGTGAACACATTTGTGCCCTTGTACATTCCTGAGGTAAGTGTGTGGTACACAGTATTCCTTGCCCTTGTACAGCCTTTTATGGCGGGGAGGGGTTCTATGCCATTAACCTAGGCTATGGCACCTTTCCAGTGATATAACTGTTAAGATGAGGGTCATTCAGTGTGATAGTGAGGTGTTAGGTTAAGCAATGATATGTACAAGATACTGTGACATTAGCACAAGTGCTACCTTTTCCCCTAGGGCTTGACTACAGGGTGTAATTGGAGTCTGCTGAACTACATCTGACATTTTTGATTGTTACGTATCCTGAAGGCAAATCCTGTTCCTACTGTTATACTAATTGGAGGCCTTGGCCTAGACAGCATAGTATGGTGTGTGTATATATATATATATATATATATATATATATATATATATATATATATATATATATATATATATACATTGCTAGCATCTACTGTTTTGTGTGGGCCTTGCATTCATGACTGATTACATATTTTAAACCTTATGTGGTGTCAGTACTGGCATACATTATTGTATAGTACAGGAATACAGGTTATCTATGTATGCATACCTGTGTGTCGTGTCATGTCCTTTGAGCTGCGGGTGGGTATGTGTTTAATGTCAGTATTTTCATTTCTGGGAATGGTTGCCACACTACACATTTCACAGGTGCCAGTTGAGGGGCTTGTGGCTGAGGGATATACTTTGCACCTAGTACTTCCACACTACTTCTACATATGTATGGCTACTGATACCTTTAGTGTGTGTATATGTGTATGTACCTATATATATATCTCATATGGCTATCTATATATATATATATATATATATATATATATATATATATATTATATATATATATATATATATATATATATATATACATACATACATATGAACATATGTATGCATCTATATACAAGTGCTGTTTTATGATTCTTTGTGAGTCATACATTAATATATATATCTACATATAGCTGTTTATCTGTCTACATTTACAGATATATCTGTCCATATGTCCATGCATGTTCGGCTCATATTATGGCCTGTTCCTCATTCACTTGGCAATTGTCATGGATGATCGCAACATTGAAGTCAGTAACTAGTGGCAACACTTTTGTGTTTCAGACTTCATCTCCTTCTACATATGTATTCTAATACATATAACTGTGAATCTAGCAACAATTGAGTGTAACAGAGCATTAGTTGACATATATCCCTATTTGTACCCACAGTATGGCATACTTTGTCCAGACTTCTTGCATTAACAGGTTATGTGTTGTCATAATAATACATTACCTGTACTGCTGACTGATTGTGCTGCAGGGAATGTTTGTGCAAACTTCAGGTTATGTATATCTGCCATGGTTTAGTGGTAAACCACTTTGTGTATTGAGTGCAGGGTCCTGGGTTCGAGCCTTGGAGAGGCAGTTTATTTTGTTGCTGAGCAGAACAAGGGATGTTGGCTATAGAGTGATTGAGGCACTCTTAAGCAGTTGTAAGCAAGGTTGCGCGGGTTTGCTCGGAGCTAAGCAATGCCTACACAGGTTAAGCAATTCAGCAGGTAACTGAGTATAAGAACCTGTAACCAGACTTTAGCAGTGCTTACCCCTGTGTAAACACACTTAAACACGTTTACTACTGCTTATTTGTGCTTAAACCTGCTTACTACTGCCTAAATACATTATGACACTGACACTTCACATGTGCATTTCATGCAGTACTCCAGTTCACATTTAAATGTTATTATGTAGGTTTTATGGCAAAAAGATGTACAAATATGTTCATATACAGCTTTCACATGGAAAATGATATGTGCTGTAGTGGGACTCGAACCAGGAATGCTTGTTCGTTAGGTGGCTGCTCTAACCACTACACTGTTGCTGTGCTGCTTCATTTCCATATATACCCATAAACCCATGGATCCTA
>NC_056728.1:1930489403-1930559403 GCF_019279795.1 Protopterus annectens | reverse complement strand
GCTCCGTGAAGCTGCAAGCACCGAGAGCTATTTGTTTTAAACCTAAAGCAAGTATAATGCTTCTCATAAGAAACTAGGCAAAACTTCAAGGACACACTGCAGTATACTCTGCAATTAATAAACTACAGCACAAACAACATGAAACACTGACTTAAAGTAACACATCTTTGAATCAAAGCACAGGGCAGACGTTTGCAATACAGGTATTTTAGCTGCCATTTCTGCTTCAAACATGGCAAGCAAGTTCATTCATTACTTACCTTGTATGAAAACCAGTTTCTTACAGGAATTCAAGTCCCAAAGGGCCATACTATTACCCCAGCTATAAATCATCTCACCTTCAACCATACTTATAATACTGGGTCCTGCTCAATGTTTTGTTCACTCTATCAACACACTAAGCCCTGGCACATTAGCCCTAGATCAAGACACTACTACAAACTTATAAATAAAATCCTAAAGCTTACCACTAAGTACAGACCTAGCCTAATACTCTGTGGTAATACTCACCCCAACCCTGGCCCATCCAATTCTGAAATATACACCCCCTCTATTTGTAAACTAAGCTGCAAACCTACAATCAATAGACCAACTAGCTCTCTCCT
Source organism: Protopterus annectens (assembly GCF_019279795.1). Classification (NCBI taxonomy): domain Eukaryota; kingdom Metazoa; phylum Chordata; order Ceratodontiformes; family Protopteridae; genus Protopterus; species Protopterus annectens. Next base: position 1,930,558,798 of record NC_056728.1, on the reverse strand, counting down.
AGCCTGTCATATCAATATTAGAAGTATTAATAACAAGGTGCATGAACTGCATGCACTCTTGGTTGTCCACTCCCCTGAGATTCTCTATCTATCTGAAACCTGGTTAAAACCTAACACTACAGACAATGAAGTGTTACCACCTGGGTATAACATGCACAGGCTGGATCGTTTTTCCAGGAAGGGGGGTGGGGTAGCTATACTCTACAAATCTGAGTTGAATGTGACCATAGATTAAACACAACCACCTCAGATTAATAACTCAGAAATTCTTGCCACTAGATTGCAACTAAGCAAAAGTAAATGCATTAATATCATCTGCATGTATATTCCCACAGGTAACAATATAACTACACTTGAAAACACCCTGCACTGGCTATCATGTCATTACCCCCAAGAAAACACTACTACTCAGAGATTTTAACATAGACTGGGGCACCTTTTCCTCAGAATCCCCATCTACCATTATCAACCTGCATGCATTTACACAAATCACACCCACCCCTACCAGGATAGATAAACCCAACCAAAAAGAAAGCATACTCAACTGGGTACTCATAAATAGTCACCCGCAGCTGTACACCACTGGTACCCTCCCTGACAACCTAAGTGATCACCTTCTCACTTATATAATTAAGCACAAAGCCATTAATCCCCAACAACCCTTACTCAGAAAAGTTAGAAACAAAAAAGACTTTGACCCTGTCAAATTCCAACAGGAACTTAATTCATGCAACTGGTCTATTTTTAAACACCTCCCATTAGAGGAGGCAGTTGTATATTTTAATAACAAATTTCTTGAGATCCTAGGTTTGCATGCACCTGCTCATTCAAAGAGAACAAAAGCAAAACATGCACCATGGTTTTCAAAAGAGACTAGACTCAAAATTAATCAAATAAACAAATTATGGGCATTATGGAATTCTACTAAAGACTTCCAAGACCAAATTAAATACAGGCAATCTAGGAATGAAATTAAAAAATCCATTTTACAAGACAAAAAAGCAATACTACTGCAATTTACAGACAGTAAATCAAAACAACTCGCAGAAGTGTTGGGCAGGTTTGAATAATCTACTTCATCCTGGATAACATTCTACCCCCATCCCCACTGCTACTACTGATAAACCCCCTGAGGATGCTTCAGATAATTTCAACCAATTCTTTACTGAGACAATTCAAGCCCTAGCTAGCCAATTACCTCATAGCGCCCCTGGCCCAGAAAGTATCACCGCTAGAAACCTACTATACATAACACAGACCACTCATGCACCACCTAATCCAGAATAACCTCATGGCAGATGCTCAACATAGCTTCTGTCCACACCACAGCACTACTTCAACCCTACTACCGTTTACCAACACCATAAACCATAATCGCAACAACAATCACATATCCTCCACACCCTTCTTGGATCTTTCCAAGGCATTTGACATGGTTGGCCACCAACTTTTAATACACACCCAACAAACATTCTGCCTATATACTAAAGCCCTTCAATGGTTTAAATCATACTTGAATGGGAGACAGCAGGCTGTTCTTTGGCAGAACAAACTCTTTAACCAATTACCTAACACCCTTGGAGTACCACAAGGGCCCCTGCTGTTTTCAATCTTCATTAACGACCTGTATACTGTCATCCCAAAAGTCAGCTGTATCCAATACGCTGATGACTCCACCCTGATATACTCAGCCACTTCTCCAACAGACTTATGGTCTGCTACCCAGTCCACTTTTAACACTATAGAAAACTGGCTTTCTGAATGGTGTTTGATACTAAATCCCCAAAAAAACTAAAATGCTGATATTTTCACCAACGCAAAGATCTCCTGTTTTTACTTTTACCATAAATGCAAATGATGGCACAATAATCTCCCCTGACCCCTCTACAAAACTATTAGGTGTCATTATAGATAACAATCTAAAATTCGACCTACGCGTAAACCAATCAATCAAAACCATCAACAAAAAACTAGGGTCACTCTACAGAATAAAAGCCTTCCTAACCCCTCCAGCAAAAATCGCCATAGCTCGCTCTCACCTTCTTTCAACACGTCTGTATGCATCCCCTCTACACTCCAATCTAAACAAGACTGCACTTAACAAACTCTCAACCTGCTACAACCACATTGCCAGGTTTGCCACTGGGCTGCCTTTTAGGACACATCATTGCATCAATCTTAAACAGCTTGGATGGCTTCAACTACCCAGTCTAATCCAGTATAGCAAACTGATCATGGCTTATAAAATCCTTTATAATCCAGATAATACTCCTGCACTTAAAATTTTTATCACCCCCCTATAACATTCCATGATCGCTTAGATCCTCTAACAGACTACTAATTCAGACTAGCAAAATTAACAATGCAGCTGGTGACACTCTCTTTGCAAACTCTGTAGGCAGATCCTGGAACACACTTCCAGCTGACATTACTCTACTCTCCTCCCTAGGTCAATTTAAAACTAGACTCAAACAACATCTGGAACTAAACCGGCTATGTCATTGCATCAAGTCTGGCTAACTCTCTTCTAGAATGTGTAAAATCTATTAATCAGCTTACTGTTTATATTACCCCTGACTTTCATCAAGGATTAACTCAAACCTGTGGAACACGTTTATTCTTGTTTGCTTATGTACTCTTTGTTAAAACTATATTTGTAACATGTTTTATTGTTTCTCTGTACCTTGGAGCTTTTCTCCCCAGGCCTCCGCTGAAAATGGACATGCATTCAATCGGACTATCCCGGTCAACAAATGTAAAATAAATAAAAATAAATAAATTGTGGCCAGATTTCAAACCATTGGTGCAAGCCTCTGAATATAGCACTAGAAACGCGTCATGCAATATACTATAAAAATAAGATACAGTCTGAAATTAGCATATGGGCAAGCAACATTCACCATACTTGAAAATAAAGAGCAGAAGTATTGATAATTAGGTGCAACTATAAAGGTAAAAAGAAAAAACATACAGTATGCTAAAAGGAACTCCTAAGGAAATACCAGTCCACATGAAAACTGGCAGAGTTTTGTAAAATGAGACATAGATATATGTTGTAGATGATAAATACAAATATGTGTATTTTTATATGGGTCTATATTACATGATCGAAGCTTTAGTTAGTCAAATAACTAAAGCTCGATCACTAAATGTCGAAGTCCCAAATCCGTGAACAGCAGTTTTCACACAGGGAAACAATGCTGTTGTCCCAACTAAAAAAAGAAAAACATTAAACACAAATCAAGTACCTCCCGATGTGGGGGGGTTGTACCCCCCACACCCCCCAACTAAATATACCAACTCCGAGATTGGTCCACATTGTAGAAAGGGCAAAATCCACATGATGGCAAAACAAATTGTTTCCCTGTGTGGAAACTGCCATTCGCGGTTTGAGGGACTTCGACATTAAGTGATCGAGCTTTAATTATTTGACTAACTAAAGCTTCGATCATGTAATATAGACCCATTTTATATAAAGGAGGTGAAGTCATGAAATAAAGTCTGTATAAATATTTACACAATTTAGAATTCATAACACAAAACTTAAGTGCATACCAATACCACATTAACGTGTTGCTATTCAATTTTGTTCATTTTTAGAATAGTGTGGGTAGCTGAGGTAATTAAAACATCAAAAAAAAAATGGTGATATGGCATGCCACATCAGCAGAATTGCATTAGGTGGTTATCTAAAAAGAATATGTGGATTAGGATGTGTGTTTGGGGGGCATGCAACTCACACACAGGGAGTTGGGGAGAGGTATGACATATGGAAGAAGGGAAAGGAAGGTCAGAAGGAGGGTTAAAAAGGCACAGGTGTTCTTTTTTTAAGCAGGAATACCCCCTCCCCTTTTGTGAAAAGAAGGACTGTTGAGTTGTATTGGGTTTGGAGGAAGACCATAGAGTGGTACAATAGACACTACTAGGATGTGGCACATAGAAAATAAACATATAGACAGCACAGGGGGCACGGGAAGTTAACAAAACAGGGGAGACTGCAAACTACATGTGGCCCACTAGTCTAACAAAAGTATAGTGGCATAGAATGTAAGGTAATACCTGTCCAAAGGGGATACATATGTATAATTGTTTACATGCCCTAGGTTTGCTGCTTTGGCCAAGGACACAAATTGCATAGGCTATAAGAAAGACAGATCCAGCCACATGCAGGATTATAAGGACAGAAGTCAGGATAGATCCATCAACCCTACAGGTGGGAATTAAACACTGATCCACTAAGCCACATCACAACTATGAAATTGACTGACATACATAGCAGACTTCTGTCACAGCAAAATCAGTCTGTGGCAGCAGGGAGTTATCACTGCATAAACACAGAAAGCTGTAAGCAAATGATACTGAAATGTTAAACTCCACGTGCCAACTGTTGACGTTAATGATGCTTACTGCATGTGCAACACACTTGTACATGTTTACCTTCCCTGATATACTACAGTTACTTGTAAAGGTACAGCATGCACAATGCTTTCTATAATGTTTCTGTACACTATGCATATGGTGGTGGGATCTACTGTGGCCACAGCTTGGCAGCTGAATATCAATCATGTGATGTGTCACATACGACACCACAAAGACAGCACTATATACATGCTAGTGAAATAGGGTAACATCTTTCATGTACATGATATACACAAGGAGAATGTACACCTGTTTCACTGTATTTCAAGTGCAGAACAAACAAGTGTAAGCTACTTTGGGGATGTAAGCTGTTGCTCTATCAAATTACCTCTGGAGATTTTCTGTGCAACTGTCACCAAGATGTACAATCACACATGAATGCACACATTATGTCTACTTGTACCATATGTGCAAACAATGATGTGGATGTTGTAATGTAACAGGTCTTGTTCAGGTCAGGTAAGAGTTGGCACATATGCTGCAGTAGGTGGTTACTGTATGTCAAATGTATGTGAACCTACATTTAAGGCACATTTGTGTGCCAGTGATGCAGGCAGCACAGTACTATGCAGTATAAGCTAATAATCTATAAACACTGATACATCAGCGTTGCATAAAAAAACTTTTTATATTCTCCTACGTACACTCATGCAAACCCATGGCAGCAGATACCATGGCTGCAAATATGTGATGCACCAGTCCTGCTCATATAGGGGTAGCAAAACGTGGAATACTCATGCAGCAAGAAAACAGCACATCATAATGGTGATGAACAAAAACATATAACGCACAAACAGAACATGATCTAAGAGGGCTCACTAAGAATGTTTGAAAAATGTGAAGGTGTCCCACAGCAATGCAATACCTTATTCTCAGGATAAATCATGTGAACAGGTAAAAGTAACTCAAAATGGAATATTACAGTGTAACCCATGAATAATGTGCACAGTTTCAGGATGGAAGGAACCCACTATGATATCAGAAGCATAATGTTTACAGCTGTGAAGACAAAGTGTAGTACTGCTACCAAAGAGTATAGAATAACAACATTGTTACTCAAAGGTACACGTACATGGTCAATATGACAGGAATGTCAACACAGGTTGCAATCAATAGAGAAATTATGGTACTGTAGTCTACTATGATACCAATATACCTCAGCTGACAGACAGACATACATATGCGTTAAAACTGTATACCTGTACATATCAGTTGAAACCACAGCTGATGCACTGCACACCTCTAGAATACCACAGTGCAGTGGGTCTGTCTATGATAAGTAATATCAATGTAGTTGTCTCCAAATTACAGTGTATTACCTGGCAGATAATTGTGGGTGTTATTTTGGTGTGACATTGTAAAATGCATTGCAGAGGACAAAAAGTTGCCATATCACAGGCATTAAGACAAATCTGGCATGAGCAGCAAAACAAATGATACCACTGAAGAACATCCTGCGTCTTACTATCAAGGAGATTACAGGAAAATCACAACTGTTATCTAAATTAATAACAGATACAGTCTTGCCACAAAAACAAAGAATAGTAAGGGAAAGGAAGGGCAGAAATCAAATGCCATCATGGAAATATCAAATAGAGAAAACCATAAAGCAACTAAGATAAGAAGTGTCACTGTTAGAAAACTATGGAAGAGGGAACAGATCAACAAAAATACTTAGAAAGATAGATGTGATAAAAGCAGTGTGCCGTACAAGAACAGATCAGGATCTATTGGGCACTTTTGCATACAATAAACAAAATATCAGCCCAGGAAGAAAAACTTAGAAGATATGCAAATAAATATAAAGGAAAAGTACAAAATGAACAATGTATTGGTGACCCAAGAAGTTTTATAAAGCATGGGGAAACAATGCAAAAGGAATTGAAACACCACCAAAAGAAGAAGAAATGGATACATTTTGGAGAAATATCTATGAGGATCTAGTGGAACATTACAAAGATGCTAAATGGATAGAAGAAGTAAACAAAAGAATAAGACATTCAAATATACAGCATATGAAATGGGATGATGTAACAGCCAGAGAGATTGAAACAAAGTTAAGTAAAGTTACTAATTGGAAAACCCCAGGCCCAGATACAGTACCTAACTTATGGCTCAAAGTATTAACATCTTTACATGAAGATTTAGCTATGAGTAAGAACTAGTTGTATGTGCACCCAGAGTGAACCTGCAAGCTATCCAAAAATCTAATGACTAATAACTTGCCCTCTGATGATGTATAGACTATACACTAGAGTTGATGCCAATAGAGCTTATAGTCAGAAGAAAACACAATCATTGCAACAGAACAAAAGTGTAATAAAAGAAAATCTTAAGGAACACAGGATCATTTGTTGTTAAATAAATTCAGAATGGAAAACTGTAAAAATGGGAAGATTCTAAGTATGGCATGGTAGACTATAAAAAAAGCATTTGACAGTATCCCACATTTATGAATAAAAGAGTGCTTCAAATTGTATAAGATAAACCCTTCAATGATTAATTACATTACATTATTATTACAGGGATGAAAATTCAAATGGGGTATATTCCAGGTGACTCTGTCACCACTGCTCTTTTGTCTTACCCTTAACCCTTTAAGCTGTCTACTTAACAGGTTAGGTCATTGCTACAATTTGGCTCTCAGAATACAACAAAGTATAAAGACTTTGAATCTTCTTTTTGTGGATGATTTAAACCTGCATAGTTCATCAGATGAGGAACTGAAAGCACAACTGCAAGTGGTCAAAACTTTTTCAGATGATATAAAAATGTCATTTGGTCTTGATAAATGTGCAAAAATAACCTTTAAAGCAGGAAAGCTGCAGCACCAAGAAAACATCAGTTTGGGACAGGAATGTGATATAAAACAAGTGTAAGACAGAGGATATAAATATATGGGAATTGATGAATGATCATCAATAAGACATGAAGAAATACAAATAATACTTAGTAAGGAATATTTTAGAATACTAAAATTAATACTGAAAACACCATTCACATCTAGTAAAAAATTCCAAGTTATAAATCAATTGTTCTTCCTGTCCTAACTTACAGTTTTAGAGGGATTAACTGCCCAAAAGGTGTTGGATTGCTTGGACAGGAAAAGAAGAAGGAAGCTTCATGCTTATCAAATGATTTATAAAAATTGACGTAAACCAAGATTGTATATTCCCCATTCTGAAGGAGGTAGGTACCTCTTTGATATTGATTATATGTACAGATCTGCAATCAAAGGGCTACATACCTATCTGCTGACCTCAAGAGACCCAAACATAATGAAAGTTTTAAAACATGAGGAGAATAAGTCTAAGATGACTTCCCTGCATAGCTTAGCAGATGCATATCAGTGTCAAACAAGAATGGAAATCAAACCAGAAGTAGATAAAAATCAGGCAACAACTGAATGCGCCAAAAAAAACAAAAGAAAGAATATAAGGTGAAGGATCAGATGACAAGGCAAGAAATATGGAAAATGCATAAGTATAGTTACAAGTTCAGAAAACTCTTGGAACAATCTCATGTTGATCAGGATCGAACGCAGGAATGGTTGAAGACAGGTGAATTTAAACCAAAAGATGAAAGGTTAATATCAGTTGCCAAAGATAGTGGATTACTTACACATTGGTTTACAAAGTCCATTGAACATATAGGAGAAATAGACAAATGTAGCTTTTGTAAAACAGAATTGGAAACAGTCGCACATCATATTGGTGGTTGCGATATACTCATAGCAGAGGGATTGTATACTAAAAGGCATAATAATGTGGCAAGACTGTTGTATTGGTAATTGTGCAAACATTATGGTATTGAAGTAGTTGAAAAACACTGGAAACATGAGCACCAAAGCATTATAGAACATGATGAAATTTATATCACGTGGTATCATCCATTATCAACAGTTCAAAAAATTGATGCGAGAAAACCAGATATAGTAGTTCATGAAAAGAAGACAAAAGTTGCATTGATCATTGAAATTCCTATACCCAGTGACTACAGTGTCTTACATACAGAGAGACACAAAGTCATAAAATATCAGGATTTGCAGGCAAAAGTGAGGGCAATGTGGAAGAAGGATACCCAGACAGTCCCAGTAGTAGTAGGAGCAATGGGTCTTATAAAAATAATTTATAATCGTACTTAGATATGTTACCGATACATGTAACTCTGTATGAATTGCAGAAGGAATCATTCCTGAGCACATTGCAAGTGCTGCATCTGGCTAACATCACAGATTGAAACAATACTAATTTCATGGACTTTAATCATAGTTTGACTTAGGAATGAAATCCATTCCCAGCCTGGTATTAGAAATCCAAATGTCTTGGAGAAATTAAAAAAAAAAGAAATAATGTGCACAAACATGTACCAGGACTATAACAATTCTAATCTATGTGGCTATCACATACAGGAAAGGAACACAAAGACTATATTTACTGTCCTGAGAGATTGCCCTAGTTGGGTAAAAACTCACAGATGTGCTTTGTGGTGATCTCCTGAAAGAAGTCTTACATATCATATAATATGTCCCTGAAGCAGTCTCTTATCATCATCTGCATCAGCATCTGGAACACACTGACCATGATCTCTCACATCTGGTCCTTCATTTTGGCTGCTGCTGATGAAGCACAGCATAGCTGGTCTCCTGGAATGACAGTATGGCATGGTCCATGCTTATCTGTTGTGTCCAGACCCTCTTCCTTGCAACACAACTCATCAGGCTAGGGTCTTGTATGTCTTCTCCATTATTGTTTGTTGATAGGCAGGCCTCTGTAAAATGCAAAGAATGTAAACAGCAGACAAATCATTACATGCCATGCAATTACCATATCAATATGCAGTTAATAGTATAATGCAATAGTATCCTGTCAGTCAACATCGTACATCACAGTATCCAGGTAATTCATACAGAAATACATGAAGAGAAGAGGTTAATACAGAACTGGAACAGCAGCATCCATACTGTGCAAAACATAGCACATTCCGACAGTGAACAGTTTTGACAGTTAGTTTACTCAGGGTTTAGGTACCGGTACAACTTGCAATGAGGAAGGTAAATGAATTCCATGTAATTACTGTGATATTCTGACTAAAGCCTGAAGTGACCATCCCCCAGGCAAAATGCTATAACTCACACAGAAGAAATATAAAAAAGCAAAAAGACTTCCCTGGAAGCTGAAAGGTCAAAAATACAAAGTCAGCAAAAAGACAAACCAGGAGTCCAACATCCAAAATTACATTTAATAAGGTAGAAGTATACAATAACAGAACAGCAAAACTTTTGAGACAATATCTCTATCAATTATTGATAGATAGTAATGTTTTACCACCATCTGTTAGCATTACACAGGGTACAAGTAGTTTGGTGACCTTAAACAACAGTTTTTTAGGGAACACAAAGTTCCAGCTGCAGCAACCTATTCAGATAAGAGAACATTCCAGAGGGAGAAGCAGCATCTGGAAGAAGGCTACAGCAGGAAACGTAATCAAATTAATTACTACGGCACAAATGAAAGGCAAGGTAGGACCAGTAATGAGAAGTAAGAAAATAAAGACTCGACTAACGTTAGTGAGAATGTTGTTAATCTATCTAGCTATATACTAACTGGCTCAGAACTGAAGCTGATGTCTAAAGGGTTATCATTTATTCCTGCTTGTGAGGGTGATTTTAGTGAAGCCCTGACGGAGCTTAGAATGTTTACTAGGAATATTATCTTAAATTAGTTTTTAAGAATAATCAATGTGAGACTAGCAATAATTTGAAAAGACCAAGTGCCTTTATACCATTGAGTTCTTCTCTTATGAAAGCCTTTCAGACTATGTGTGAACAGGAGCTATATGAAGGACTTTTTAAAAAAAGGTAATGTACATAGCAAATTTTGCAACTTAAATGATTGTGAATGTACAGCACTGAAGAGTTTATATCAGAATAATGACATAATTATTAAGCAAGCTGATAAGAGAGAGAAAATTGTGGTTATGGATATGCAACAATATAATAATTTGATGTATGAATTTCTATGTGATGTTAGCACTTTTCAGAAAGTGAATAGAAATTTTGTTTTTAAAAGTATTAGTAATATAGTAAAACATTTTCTCTATGATTTACTAATGGAATGTCAAATCACTCCTCAAACCTATAATTATTTATATCTTGTGAATCCCACCATTCCTGTTATATATGGGCTTCCAAAGATTCATAGGAATCTTATGATTCTGCCTATGAGGCCCATAGTTTCAGGTAATGGATGGGTCACCACTATTCACTCTGAATATCATGGCTCCTTTTTTGAAGTATAGTAAAAGTTATATTAGAGATACTAGAGATTTTGTAATTAGTTTAAGTGAATGGTCTACCACTAATAGATGTAGTAATGTTTTGTTGGCTACTATGAACATTAAATCCCTGTTTATGGTAATTCCAGCCAAGCTAGAACTTCTACCGAGTGACCTCTCAAACCTCTTGTATCAGAGGCACACGGGATGTATGCAAATGACCCTTATGAACATCAGATGTTTCAGCTATATGGCGATTCTGAATGCCTGCAACTTATTTCTTTTTAAGCTGTTTTAATGGAAAATTTCAGGCCAGTAAAGTCAAACCCTACTAGCAGTGGATATGCATATTTTGGTCTTGTTATGACCTCATCAATACAGCAGAAACAGATTGTTTAACATAAGAAATGCAGGACTGTACACAGGTCTGTTATACCCAACTGATGTCCATCACCATTAGGGTGACAGCAAAATATCGCAACTAATAAACTAAAACAAAGAGTGAGAAGGTCACACAGAAAAAAAAAAAACAATCAGTAAAAACTAAATGAAAACTCCAGCCAAGCTTGAACTTCCACTGAGTGATCTCTCAAACCTCTTATATCAGAGGCACATAGAATATATGCAAATGACCCTTATGAACAACAGGTGTTTCTGCTATATGGTGATTCTGAATGCTCATGACTTATTTCTTTTTAAGTCATTTCAATGGACAATTTCAGGGCAATAAAGCCAAAAGGAATAAGTCATGGACATATAGAATCACCATATAACTGAAACACCTGATGTTCATAAGGGCCATTTGCATATATCCCATGTGCCTCTGATACAAGAGGTTTGAGAAGTCACTCAGTCATTCATGTAGCTGAAAGACTTGATGTTCACAAGGGTACTTTGCATATGTGCTTTTGGTGCAAGGGGTTTGAGAGGTTACTCAGTGGAAGTTCTAGCTTGGCTGGAGTTTTTGTTTAGTTTTTACTGATTGTTTTTTTTTTCTGTGTGACCTTCTCACGCTTTGATTTAGTTTGTTAGTTGGGATATTTTGCAGTCACTCTAATGGTAATGGATATCAGCTGGGTATGACAGCCCTGGTTTCTTATGCTTAGTCAAGCACTCTTCTTGTGCTGTGTTGATAAGGCCATAACAAGGCTGAAATATGCATATCCACAGCTAGTGTGGGTTGGCTTTATTGGTCTGAAATTGTCCATTGAAATGACTTAAAAAGAAATAAGTCATGGGCATTCAGAATCACCATATAGCTGAAACACCTGATGTTCATAAGGGTCATTTGCATATATCCCATGTGCCTCTGATACAAGAGGTTTGAGAAGTCACTCAGTGGAAGTTCTAGATTGGCTGGAGGTTTCATTTGTGTGACCTTCTCACTTTGCTTTAGTTTGTTAATGGTGATTCCTAATGATTATAGTATAGAATGTATTATTGAATTTTTAAATGCTTATAGTGATTTTTCAAGTCTTAAAATAGAGATGCTTTGCTCGATGCTGGATATCATCCTACAAAATAATGTGTTTATGTTTTATGAGTGTTTTTTCCATCAATTAAAGGGTGTTCCCATGGGCAATCCAGTTGCAAACACATATGCTAACTTAGTGTTAGCAAGATGGGAAGAGAATTTTGTCTTTGCTAATGGTGAAATGCCTTTTAGAAATCAGGAATTATTGTTTATAAATGTTTTGTGGACTACGTCTTTCTGTTATGGAGAGGTGATGTACAGAGTCTCCATAATTATATTGATTCTTTGCATTCCAGTGCCAGCTTTCTTGTGTTTGATGTTAATTATTCATATGAGAAAGTTATTTTTCTTGATATTGCTGTTAGTACTAATGATATGACATTTGATACAGAAATTTATAGAAGGAATGAACAGGTTGCTAAATATATACACTCTGACAGCATGCATCCAAGGCACATTTATAGGAGAGTTGTAGAGTCAGTTTCTTAAAGCAAGCAGATTGAGTACTACAGATGTCAATTTTTTATGTGAAGTGGATATAATATGGGAAAAGATTTTAAAAATAGAGGTTATGAAACTGCACTTATTGAGAATACTAGGGAAGTGATAATTAGTCAGAGGGATACCATTGCCAAACTGTATTTTCATTTAGTAGCTAATAATGATGTACTAAGACCTAATAATAGCCCTGTTAATGTGGGGCTATATTACATAATAGAAATGTAATTTAATCGAATGGCACTTACATCGAAAATGCCATTTATCGAATTCGGTTCACCCCCCCCACTGCCAACTGCAAGATCGCACTACAGTGAGGAAAAGGCACATTTTCCGATCTCCACTGTACCATGATCTCACTATAAACTGCTCAATGAATGGCATTTTCATGTAAAATGCCATTCGATTAAATTACTTTCCAATAATGTAATATAGCCCGTTAATACTGGTTATTTTATGAAGTATAATAGGTGTACAGACATTGCTTAATATATTATAGAAAAGAATCGGGCTATTTTAAATTTGAATTCTGAAATTAATAAATATATAGGTGATAGATCTTGTTTTTAATAAAGAAAATAATTTAAAACAGCTTTTATGTTATAAGGATTTGGGAGACAGAACTATCAATGGTGATAGGTTAATTAATAGGACTGGTACTATCTCCTGCTTGGGTACTATCTCCTGTTATAATTGTATGCATTGCAATTATATTAATACAGATATACATTTTAATCTTCAAATTCATAAAAAAACTTTCTTTTTACAGCATGAGGCACATGTTCCACTGAGAATGTGGTTTACTTTGCTAATTTTGTTTACTGTGAATGTTTTTATATAGGAAAAACAAATATGAAACTAAAAGAAAGAATTGGTGCACATTGTTCTGACATTCATAGGAAAGTTGAGACTATTGCACTTAATAAACACATACTAGCTAATGGTGTGTAACATAAGTTTAAGTTCAGGATTTTACAGAAAATTGTTGAACCCCCTCGAGGGGGTGATTTAGTGAGAAAAAATGAACTGGGAGAGTATAGATGGATAAATTATTTTAGGGCAGACAACCCACCATGGCTAAATAGTACTATTAGTTTAAAATCTGTTTTAAAAGAGAGGCATGTCTTTTTATGAAGTTTTAAGTGTATAAAATGTTTGTAAATAGTCTTGGGTTTGGGCTGATTTCCTATTTACTTCTTATGTTTTTATGTACTTCTTATGTTTTGTATATAGTTATATTTCATAGAATTGTCTAATTACTTAAATGGTGTTTTAATTATGTCATGTGACTTTAAGGATAGGCTGGCTATTTGTATATAAGGAGTGAAGCTAAGTTAGTTTGTATATGCACTGATAGAGATATTGTTCTGAAAGCTTTGCTGTTCTGTTATTGTATACTTCTACCTTATTAAAAGTGATTTTGGATGTTGGACTCCTGGTTTGTCTTTTTGCTAATAGAAGAAATAAACTGAACAGGTATATACACCTAGACTAGTGGAGTGCTAAGAGTTAGTTTATAGATGCATCAAATATATAGTCATTAGGCACATATAGAACACAAAAATCTGAATTCAGGACACATAGGCACAAAAATAAGTCGTGTCATATCATATATTCATGTGGAAAGTAAGTTCATAGCTTTCATAGGTTCATACTAGGCTATCTGCCCTAGGGCATTTATAAGCCTAGCCAGAGTGTGTTTGGCTTTCGCCACCCATTTTAAATTAATTTTGCTATGCCTTTTTTTGAGGTTAGTATACTGTGCCTCTGTCTAACAGTGACACAGAAGTGATAGCCGGGGTAAACCTACGATCTCCCATCCACTCATCAAGATTCCTCTTGAAGAGAGTCAATGTGGGACTCTGCCTAACCTGGACTGGGATTTTATTCCAGAGTGAAGGGAGCCTCTGGGTTATGAATCTGTCCCTCCAGCATGTCCTATTTATTTCAGTGCTGAGGTTCATGTCTCTCGAGCGCGTAGCTCGATGGGATTTGGATTTTCTGAGGTGCAGCATGTCCATTAATTCTGGGTTGGACATGGCTTTATACGTCAGGCACAGATCGCCTCTGAGCAGGCGGTATGCCACTGAGTAGAGCTGGAGTTTCTTTAACTGGGCAGCATATGGCATCTGTTTGAGCCCTTTGATCCTCTTGGTGAGGTACTTTTGGGGTCTTTCCAGTTGCTGCAGGTGTCTGGTAAGGTACATCCCAAAAGGGGCATTGTACTCAATTATGGGCCTGATGAGGGATGAGTAAAGAGGCACGATGACCTCCCTGATCTAGATGTGAATCCCTTCATGATTAGGTGGGCTATATAAAATGTTTTTCTAACCACTTTGGCCACGTGGTTGTCAAATGAGAGATTGCTATCAACTTGGGTCCCCAGGTCCCTAATTACTTCTTCTGTACTTAATGGATTACCACCTATGTGGTAATTTGTGGGCACTTTGTTTTGCCAAAGGGGATGACTATACACTTTTGGCGTTTAGCTTGAGGCCATGGCTCTGGCACCAGTTGTCTGTTTCTATGAGGCCCTTTTGGAGGATGCTTGTGTCGGCTGGAGAGTTGATTATGGCGCCCAGTTTGCAGTCATCTGCGAACTTGGTCAGCCACAGTCCTTCCGTGTTGGCCTGTACTGCCAAGAAATATATACCGAACAAGAGAGGTCCCAGGACTGAGCCTTGTGGGACGCCACTTGTAACTGGTTTGGAGTCTGACATGGCTCCAGCAATTCTAACCATGTGGGTTCTGTCCTTGAGCCAGTTTGCAACCCATCTAGTGACATAGGGGTTTATATTTAAGCTGGTGAGCTTATCTATAATGCTCGAGTGGGGTATTGTATCGAAGGCTTTGCGAGGTCCAGGTAGGCTGTGTGGACCACCTTCCCCTCGTCAATGGCCTTGGTGACTGTTTCAAAGAAATCGACCAGGTTTAAGAGGCAGGATCTGCCCTTAACAAAGCCAAACTGGGTAGGATCCAGAGTCTGTAGGTCCCCAATATCTTTATTTATGAGGTCCATGATGATCCTTTCCATAGCTTTGCAGACCAAGCTAGTCAGGCTTATGGGGCGATAGTTTCCAGGATCCGTTGAGGCACCACCTTTGTGGAGAGGGACCACTGTTGCTGTACGCCACTCTTTGGGTACATATCCTGTAGTAAGGCTAAGATTGAACAGTAGTTTTATGTTTGGGTTTAGCTCTTCTTGGAGTTCATGTAGGACGAGCCGGGACACCATCTGGTCCCATTGATGCTGTGTTTTTGCTTTGGAGAGGCGGCTCTTACCCGAGCATCTGAGATGTCAGGGGCAGCACTCTGTTGGGATAGATATTTGCCCTTTTGGTGGGAGAGGGGAGAAGTTTGCACTGAACCTGTCAGCTAGCATGTTGGCAATGTCTGTGGGCTTGGTGTATTTTTTGTCATTTTGGACTAATTCTGAGCATATCTGGGAATTCCCACCCAGGTTCCTAACATAACTAAAGAAAGCCTTGTGATTATCCTTAGTGTCCTGTGCAATTTTTCTCTCGAAGCTGGCCTTAGACGATTTTATGAGTGCCCGTAGTTTTTTGCTAATACTGATCAGAGATGCCTTCCCTTTTTCGGATTTTGCTCTATCATGTAGTAGCTTCCTCCTTCTATTGTATAGTTTGTTTATGGCTGGGGTCCACCAGACAGGACGTCTGCCTTTGGAGGATTGGGTCTTGGTTTTATTTGAGATTGCATGATCCATGCATTCCTGAAGGTGTTCATAGAATGCGTTTATAAAGGATTATGCAGTCTGGACCGTATTTTCCACAGGCCCGGGGGCTTTGAAGGATTTCGCCTCAGTTTTGAGGCGTGTGAAATTTGCTTTAGAGAAGTTTTTCACTGTGGTTTTCTGGGCAGGGGGTGGGGTTGGGATGTGAATATCCAGTGAGATTAGTTTATGGTCTGATCTTACCAGTGAGGGATACACTTCTGGTCTGGAGCATAGTGTCCCCATGTTGGTGATGATCAGGTCCAGTATGTTTTCCCCTCTTGTGGGAGTGGTAACAAGTTGTTCCATAGCATTTGAGTTTATAAATTCTAGGAACCTTTGGGCTAGGGTGTTGGAGCTAGAGTAATGCTCCCAGTCTATGTTTGGGTAGTTGAAGTCACCCAATATAATGGTGTTTGGAGAGACCTTCAGATTTTCCAGTATTCTCAGGAAGGCCAAGTGGGGTTCCTGTGTTTGGGAGGGTGGTCTGTAGCAGGCTATAAACTGGAAGGCAGTTTTACCCACAGTTAGTTGCACATGGATAGTCTCTGATGCTTCGTGCTGTGCCACCAACCTGGAGGTGTGGGTATCTTTGATGAATATTGATACTCCCCTCCTTTTGTGGTTCGGTCCAAGTTTTGGGGCAAAAAGCATGGTATGAGGTATAACCTGGTAGTGCTGGGGTGCTCTCGGGAGCCTTGAACCAGGTTTCTGTTACTGCACAGATATCGATGTTCTCCATGCTAAGGAGAGTTTTGAGTGCGTGCATCTTGAGGTTTAGACTTCTGGCGTTGAGTAGCATTACTCTTAGTTTCTTATCCTTGTGATACCTATAGAGGTGGGTTTGTCTTTTGAGCCTTGCCTAAAAAGGCACTATGGGGCAGCAAGAGCCTTTGCCAATATCCAAAAGCCCAGGGGTGACAGGTGCAAGCCGTCCCTAGCGAAGCATCGTGGCTTGTCGAGCATGTCATCCCAGGCTGACAGGCATTGGATCCCCTTTGAATGACACCAACACTTAAGCCAATTGTTGAAATTGATCATCTTGTCTTCATATTGTGGCATCATTCTTGGTGAGGGTAAGATGCTACTCAAGGTCAGGGTCATACCGGCCTGGGCTACATGCTCAGAGAGCTCCTCTATGTCTCTTTTCATGTAGTCCAGGGAGGTACGTCTCAGGTCATTCACACCAGCATGGACAATGACTGAGTCATATTTGTACTTGCCTTGGAGTGACCTGAGTGCTTGTGTTATGTGGCGGAACCTAGCGCCTGACAGGCAGCTCACCGTGACCTTCTCCTTGTTCAGCCTGGTGAGCGGGACGTCAGTGTGCCTGACGATAGAGTCACCTATTACAAGTGTATCAGGTGTGTTGTTTAGCCTTAAGGGCTGTGACTGTTCGGCACACTGGCTTTGTGAGCTATGTGTTGCACGTGTTTTGTTTTGGGGTAGCGGTTGCTTGGGTGTCTGCTTTGGAGGTCTCTGCTGCTTAGGCAGATTTTTATTTAGAGCCTCCGTGTATGTTTTTGTGTGTTTATGTGTTTGGTTTGTTGTCATGGTAGGTCTATGTGAGACTGGAATTGTAGTGAGTGTGGTTTCCTTCTCCTCCTGACTGGTTATGCCAGTACTGAGTTGAGAGAGCTTAGCCTCCAGTTTGGCTATATGGTTGCATCTCTCACATGTGTTGGAATTTGTTGGGAGGAGGAGAGGGTTGTCTGTGTACATGAGGCAGTTGTAACATTGCCTCAAGATTCCCAGATTCACCAGCTGAACCGGAGAGGAGATTGACAACTGACCTTTGGACATGCTAGAATAGTATTGGGAATTCCTTTATAATTGAAAAAAAGGGCCAATAGGGAACAATGTACTCAAGGGGAGTTTGTGAGGGTGTAGTGCTTTTAATGTTTTAGAGCTGACTTATATAATTGCTTTAGTGAGCAAGTGCCAGGTAACTTAAATGCAATGTGTTACAGGTAACTTAAATGCAAAAATGACAAACAGTAACTTTCTTTCAAGTGAAACAAGGAAATAAGTACAGTAAGCAATGCAGATATCACTAGGGATCCACATAAGTGCTAAAAGGCCGCATTTTAGGTGGAATTAGTGTTTCAGGGAAATAAACAAACAACAAGCATACAAATAAAGCTAGATTCAGCAGGCCTGGATCTAGTCTATGCTACAGCAAACAAGGTGTACCAATTTCAGTAAGAAACAGTTAGAATATGCAGGCACTATAAGCCTCTAACCAGAAATTCCCTGCTCAGAAGGGCAGAGTCCAGCCTCTCCTCCCACAAGAGTGCAGACTGCAATCCTTCTTAACGTAAAATAACTGGCCTGAAGCCCAAGTGCTTAAACCAGAACTAATACACTTTTAGAATAACAGACACTGAGCTCTCAATCAGCAGTTCCCAACTTAGAAGGATGTAAGCTACCTGTCCTGCCACCACAGTGCAGGCCACAAACCTTCCTAATGTAAAACAAGTGGTCTGAAGCCCAAGTGGTTAATCCAAAAGACTTAGAAATGATAGCTACACTTTAATCAAGTTACTACCAGCAGTAATAAATACAACTGAATACTTTAAAGAATGCCTGGATTAGTGCTCAAGTTATACAAACAAAGCTAGATTCAGCAGGCCTGGATCTAGTCTATGCTACAGCAAACAAGGTGTACCAATTTCAGTAAGAAGCAGTTCAAATATGCAGGCACTATAAGTGAGATACTGAAGTCTCATAATGCTAGCACCCACAGCCCATTACACTGAATCAAAAAATATTGTAAGGCTGTGCAAGAAACAAATGTGGCTTCTTAGCATGCACTCCATAAAAACAGAATTTCTGACACAGCAGTACAAATTATATGCCATCTGGCAAAATAAACAAAGATTACAGAAACATCATTTGCATGCAAGAATAGGTATAATGGTTGAGTAAAAAGCACATTCCCATCAGCTGTACAGATGCTGATGTGCTTACCCACCTCAGAAAAAAAACAAAAATGATTAATATATGCATGATAGGTTGGGCAGACAGGAAGTGCAAATGCACTTAAGCAGCAAAACAAGGTGAGTGACATAAGGACAGTCATACAAATGAAATATGTAAGTAGGGTTATGATTGACTAAACAGTGCACACAAAATGTAGAAAATAATCCCTTTAACCTGTACTGTTGCATGATGGGAAGACATTCATAGCATGATGGGAAGACATTCATATTATTTTTCTATCTAATATGGGGGATCTGTAATGAAAATTTGCAGGGTTTACAGATGTTGCATTTTTATTTGGGGTCTGCTTTAAATGTATATACTATATGAAAAAGTGCTGCTCTCACTACCTCCATTACTTCTCTTTTCATCCAGGTGATGCACTTGATCATCATCGTGGCATATCTCCTGCTTATGTTGTCTTCACCTATTAGCTAATAGGAAAAAAAGAAGGCTATCAAATAAGAAGAAAAGTGCTGTTGAAAATGGTCTCATATTTGTATGTGTACAACTTTTTCTCAAATATTTATC
The DNA here is from genome assembly GCF_019279795.1 of Protopterus annectens. Taxonomy (NCBI): domain Eukaryota; kingdom Metazoa; phylum Chordata; order Ceratodontiformes; family Protopteridae; genus Protopterus; species Protopterus annectens. Next base: position 1,930,538,885 of record NC_056728.1, on the reverse strand, counting down.
TGTATATAAATATCCTCAGAATTACAGAGATATACAACTTATGCCCTGCACTTAGCCATTTATAGTGGTAGAAATCACACATTGCATGCAAGTCAACAGTGATGTTATCTGCAGGTCAGCACTCCTATTATTTTTACAGGATGTCTTATAGGATTCAAACTGAGTAATACTTTAATGCATGAAGCAGTGGGGGATTTAGGCATAGGTGCAAGAGAGCATGTCACCCCCTTTTTAAACCTTTTGTTTTTGAACATCATAAAAATGTACCACCAAAATGGTACATTTTCTGGTCTCAACATATTTTTTTACTATACTGTGAAAAAGAAAATACAATATATTCTGTTGAAAATGGAAAATGTACCACCAAAAGGTTCATTTTTCTGTTTCAACTTCAGGTGCATTTTGTTTTTCATAAAGAATGCTAGACTGTCACCAAATGTGCCTAATACATTGGAGATGTGATTGGAGGTTGCGGTCAGGTCATTTTTTATAACGGATCTCCTCCAACTGCATCTCCATTGTAGTTGAGTTACGCACACTGGTGAGAACTTTGATATCATTGGGTGAAAAGTTTTAAATAATCCGAGTCGGACAAACGACTTTGCAGAGTAACTATGAGAAAATTTGCTCTTTGAATGTGAGTGAGTGATTCTGCCCTAAGCCCTAAATGTATATTTTTTTTTAAATAAAGTTGTACTGTATTGTTTTTCAGGTGCCAAAGTGGTACAGTTGAGTGAATCCTGCATTTGGCACACTGGAGAAATGGCAGAATTGCTGCAGGGCAGGTTATTGTGTATCAATCGTCTTTTTTTTTTATTTTATTTTATTTGCTCTCCCTCCTGTACACTACTAAGTCATACATTAAGAAAACAGAAAGTGACTGTAGGAGTTATAGGCCAGTTTTCCTTCCCATAGCCATAATCGCATGTAATGGTATTGATGATGGAAGGCTGAGAGCTGTGGTGACAGCAACATACGTGTATCTATTGAGTGTTTTCTTAAAAGATCCTTATCATAAGGCTCTTTTAAGAAAAACTCAATACATATATCTGTCCAGATGCTCTTGCTGTCCCAGAGGCAGTGACACAAACTAATTGTGAATCAATTTATGCTTCTGTGCTTGGGCTATAGTTCCGAGTCCCAAATGATGGCTGATATTACTCTTTTTATTTGATTTTAATAGTACTTAACCAGAGGGCTTTCTCCCTAATTTTCCTTATTCTGGAAAATGATGGTTAGAGGTAATAAGAAATGTGAGCATAATCTGAAATTATATAAATCATAAAAGATACTAAGAAAGAGCATGATTTTGTTATGTGATATGGACTGTTTGTTGAAGCAGAGTCATGTGCATTGAGAAGGTATTGGTATATATCAGAAGAGCATTTTGAATAGATAGTACAATACCTAACTATAACACCAGCTATACAAATAATACGATCAATACTTGTGGATAGGCTCCATCATGTACTTGGTAGTGTACATGTGTAGATTGGTTCTGGAAACCTTTACAAATGTGCATGTATGCTTTTTCCAGCACACTTCTTCCTATGTCTCCCTTAGTCTACCACAAGCATTTGATGATGCATTGGATGTGTCTTACCACCAAACTAAAGCCATGTGTATGCTATCTGCAGTGTAAGTATGTTTTGTGTGTGTGTGTGTGTGTGTGTGTGTGTGTGTGTGTGTGTGTGTGTGTGTGTGTGTGTGTGTGTGTGTGTGTGTGTGTGTGTGTGTGTGTGTGTGTGTGTGTGTGTGTGTGTGTGTGTGTGAGTGTGTGTTCTTTTAGTACTGTTCAGCTTTTTACTCTGGGCTGTCAAATACAGTTCCTTAAAGTGCTATAATTTAAATCTTAAAATAGATAAAAACCCAGGTGAGTAAAAAATGAGTGGTAAATAATTTATTTATGATAAAACTAAGGCTGTTCTCAGTTACCAGTCTTCTGAAAAAATAGAAAAGGAAAAAAGAGACAGTTCGAATTTTGTACACTAGATAGTTGTACAACAGCAAATTATACTACACTAAGATATGTATATTATCTTGTCCCGGTCCACTTCAATAAACACATCACACCGAATGACATTTGACAACCTTTATTAAAACTTCCATTACATAGCTTTTATCACCAAAATTTATTAATCACAACTGGACATAGTATAGTTGATTCTAAACACAACATAAACATCCTTGTAATGCTAATAAGGTCAGCTTCAGAATTGCCGAGCATGTAAGAGATATTAGGAACAGGAAGACCAGTAGTGCCCTTTATCATCATTCGACTGTATGCCATCATTTCAAGAGATTTTTGTTTTTCATTATTGACAAAGTGGAAAAAAGTAATAGGGGTGGCAATACCAAAGTTACTTTGGAATTAAGAGAAACAAAATGACAACTAAGATTAAATGCAAAAAAAAAAATTCCAGGTATCAACGATAGCATATTTATTACCCCCCTTTTAAAATGGAAATCTATAAATTTATAAACTTGTACAGGGGCTGTTTTATATTTGTAAGTTTTTTAAATGTTTATGTTTTAATATTTCAATGTTTTAATGTTTTGGCATAACACTTAATATGAATTGATATGCTTATTTAGTTACATGTTTTTCACTTATGAGATTTTTTCATACTGAATTGCATGTTTATTTTTTAAGAATGATGTAGTTTTAATTTTTTAAGTGTGATGTCATGAGATTTTTTTATACAAATAGGAAGTGATGTATATTTTCTGTGACTCTGGTGAAGTCTAAGATTGAGAGGTGAAAGCACTTAGTCACAAATAAAGCATTGTTCTTCGCTCTACTACAGTGCGTTTTTTCCATATTTTTGTTGTTTTTGGTGTGTTGGTTTTGTTTTGGTTTCGCCCCGTGTGAGGTGAATTTTTTGTTTAGGTCAGCGTACCTACTCATCCTGCCCAGTAAGCAGCGTCCATACCTCTGCTCGCTTATTTTACTTATGAAGCAATGTCCGAGACTCACTTCATATCCCAATTATTGAATTACCCATCCAACCAAATAATTCAGAACAACATGACTTTACTCATCCTAACCCAGTAAGCAGCGTCCGTACCTTTACTTGCTTACTTTACTTATGAAGCAGCATCCCCATCTCACTTCATACAACATTCATTGAATTACCTTCCAACCAAATAAGCAGTGTCCTTACTGCCACTTGCTTATCTATTCAGCAAACTTCCTCCAGCTGCTCATTTTCCTTTCCCCAAATCCTTGAAGTGAACATTCAGACACCAGAGGGGGAAGAGAAGAGGGCAAGCCTGTCCCTCTTTTTCACCAACCAACCTGACCAGGCTGTTCCCTCTCTCTCCCACCAACTTCCAAGCTAAACACCTCAAAGGCATAATGCCCACCATCATTTGGTGTATGGCATCCTCTGTAACCAAACTGAATTCATGTCATCACCTCCCAAATCCCTATCGCATAAACAGTCAAAGTAGCCCATCACCTAAACAATGAAATAAAACCCCGATCCCTCCACAATGCTAAAGTGAAAACCATAAGCTCATAACCGAGCATAACCTCTGTATATTGTGTGAACTCTCAGTTACCTAACCAGCAATAGTAGCCTCAGCATGTTTCCTAGATCATTACCTGACAAATGCACCACCCAAAACTAAACCAACTCCTGAGAAACCCCCCAAGGACAAAGTACCACCAAAACTCTAAGAAACCCACTGTCACCCAAAACAACCAAGGTCAATGAATAATCCAAAAAAGGAGTGATACAACTCTGAAAAACCAATAATCCACAAAAGAGTACTGGACTGAGATTGTGGCAGTTTTACTTCTTATACAACTCTTTTGTGAACCAAGGTCAATGAGTTACAATCATACCTCACTGCCACCCCTTTTCTGCTCCAGTTGAGACACTAATGACCACAATGAGATTTCCTGTCTAATAGATCCATTACCTAGTAATCCTGCCATTGAACCCACTATCCATTATAAAGCAAGAAAGCATTTGGCAACCAAAGCCCCCTAGTAACTGCCATCAATACAGCCATGAAGCAATAACCATATAGACTGTAGGCCAATGACCCTCCATATACCAACACCAAACCTTCCACCCAAATTACTTTAACAATAGGCAGCATCCACCAATCTTCACCTTATCCCTGTCACCCATGGAAGTGTAGATATTGCAGCTAAATCCTCCTTGACCACTAGAATGCCTCACCTTGTTAACAACCCTAAAACAACCTAACAATCCATAGCAGCAATCTCCTACCCACTGATGGCTGCCACTCCCATACCGTACGCTTACCTTGTAAATGCTACCCTGGATTCCTGCCACAACATCTAATCCTTCTACCCTACCCGAACCTGACACACCTCATCTAACAGCCCCATCAAACATACCACTGTCACATCCACCAAGTGAAAATGGACCCTATTCTCCCGACTCCCTCTGCTAAAACTATAAAGCCTGCTAAATTGACCAAAGTCCCACATGCCTCCTCCAGATGTCCTATACTTCTGACAAAAAAGCTAGAAACCAATCCCCAAAAGTATGCACCAACCCACATTTGTGAACAAATGCAAATCCCCATAACAATGTAACTCACCAACCAAAATTCAGCAACATCCTTAATGCACTGCTTGCCCTTGGGTTTCCTCTTTAAAACTTTCAGTGCCTCATCTTCAAACCCAATCATGGAATAAACTGTAAACATCTCCTACAAGACAAAGCCGAGCCCTGCTTTATCTTTATAACTTCTGCCTAACCCCTGAAACAAACAAAACAACCAACATGCCCTCCCCATCTGTAACCTGTACCACCAGATACCTACTCCCATGCTTCTATGTCACCCACAAACATGCTGCAGCTCCAGCCCCTTTCACATAGCAATATTGACAAGAGCAATGCTGAATCCTGCTGTAACCCAAATGCCATGCACTACTTTCCTAATAGCACTGCAATGTCCATTGCTAGGAGTTCTAAAACAAAGCCTTGCTTAAGCCTCCTAACTCCAACCTAACCTTCCCATTCCTCACCTACACCAAAAACACATCCGTATACCATCCATGGTCTAACATCCCCTACCTATTGTTACACTACTGCATCAGCTCCCAGTAGAGCAATGGAATGAATATCAAACAAACCCCCAATAACCTAACCGCCCCTACCCTCCTATACCAAACTTCACAATCCCTTCCTCTGTAAGAAGCAAACAGTTCTACCCAATCACTCCCCCACCACCACAGAGCCCCCCCCCCCATGTACTGTGTCTTGCCCAATTGCATAAAATGACCACTGACACAGTACTTAATGAGAAAATTGCATCTCCAATCTTTTTGACCTATAGAAAGAGACATTTTATCTACCTCTAAAAACTCCCTTCACCTCAGCCACCCAAACTTAGGAAGATTGACAAGGCCAAGACAGCATCCTACTGCAGTCAAGCCATCATGCAAAATCATAAACATAACATCCAGTTGTCCCCCGCCCCAAGGCATACCACAGCTCAAACCTCCCAAGCTATAGTTCACTATTTGGAATTCCTGATTCCAAATTTTGAGCCCCATCATATCAATTAACTCAAATTATCCACATAACTCCCCCACTCCAAGCCTCTCGTCTTGGCATAAACTCCCTACCTCTAAGGGTTGCTTAGGTAATCACTCAACCAAAACCCAAAGTCCAACCCAACCACAGTTATGACTCTGCCCTGCCTACAGACAACCCCAAACTCCCCCTAATTACCCAGCACCTCCCTTACCATGCTCTCAACATGTTGCAACCCTACGTGTCACAGCACTACTCTCATACCACACAAACTCTGACCAGCCTAAATCTGCACATGAAACATGTCCATACCTGTGACCTCTTTGCATACCACCACAGAGGCCAAACATCCCTTGCAGTAAAATCCATCTCCTGACAAGACCAACCATCTTCGAGCCAGAGAGTGATACAAACAACGTGACCTCACTGGGTAGACTTCCAACAGCTGAAGCACCCACACCAAACCACCATCTGTAAAGAAAAAGCAAATGTAAATCCTCTGAAACCATAACTTTAATAGTTTACTTCTACTGCCTAAGATACTTCCCAAACTACCAAGCAAAGACACTTCATAAAGCTCTGACCCTGGCTCAACACCAATGTGACAAAATCTTTCCTACATGAAGAAACCCACCCCATGAACCACCCCCCACATCCTAAAGGCACCAGCACCAAATTGCCTCCACCCCAACAGCACCAGGGCAGCACCCTGCCAAGTTCTAAACAACACATCTCCCAGCCTTTTGGAGCAAGCACTCTCATTATGTTTTAATGGAGAATTGCATAATGACACATAAGCCTATCTAATAAAGATCTGCAAGACAAGCATTGCAATACTTTTTCTGTAATATATTACTAACTTCCATAGTTAGAATAGTCTTTCATTTTTAGAACATGCCATCAGAACTGTACAAAATGTTGACATTTTTAAACTAACTTTGAAAATCCATATATAGGATTACACCAATTTCATGATGTAGGCCTCTAACTAAGAAGAGTATTCTGAATGCTTATACCCAAACATTACTATCTGCTAAAGCTGACTCTGAAGTCCATTTAGGAAACATTTCCTCATAACTTCACTAGAACTGAATATTAAAAAAAAAAAAAAAAAAAAACTTGTCATAACTTCACTATTCTTACATGCCTCTGTCCCAAAAGTTGATTTCAGGGAGAACAGTACAGTTACACCACAGAGTTCAAGCCAGAGACCAAAAGCACGAGTATTCTAAAACTTGTTTTTTTTTTTTTTTTTTTCAGCTCGAAACAGTTTTAATATAACTACACAAAACTCACAAGTGCTGCACATCTACCAGCATCCTAAAAAATGCACTCCCTTATGTCAACAATCAAACATCAAAGTAAACCTCCATCGGAAACCCCCAAGTGCTATTAACCACCAAGGTCATGAGTTTATGTTTAACCTTATAATATTTTCCCTCATAACTTAACCAAATTTCAGCCAAAAACCCCTTATTTGGGACCTCACCCACTGCTCTTTCATTCATCTCAAAAAAAAAAAAAAAAAAAAAAAAAAAAACCTACCAAATTCATACTCAATGTTTCTTGATCACAGTCTCTCACTTCCTGAATTTATGCTAACTGCTTCTTGTCCAAATTCACCTTCCTAACTCCTAAATCACTCCCCTTCTTCTTACCTCATAAGTTTAGGGTCAACAACATAACATCCTGAACGTATATGCGATATTTGTTGCTGTGACATTCTCTTTCACTTCCTTAATTCAGGATCACTACTCACTGTTCCATTCACTGACCTTCTAAAGTAATCATCTGATGTTATAAATCTTTGTTTATTCATTACAATTAGGACTTCAGTTCCATCCTCGGAACCGATACAGCTGCTTCCAAGCTTGTGCCAGCCAAAAACTCTCAACTAAGACCTACCCACAATGCCCCTCTCCTAGTTACTCCAGACTTCGTTTGCTGCGTTCCTCATCAGACGTGCTAGCCATCTCTCTCAAAGCTAAGCGGAAAATTGTGATTTTTTTTAATATAGTTTCTCCTCAAAATGTCTTATGTTTTAATCAATTTAGCCTTTTGTCACTGTCACCTTTAACCTACTTCTGTTCCCTACCCTTTACCTTGGTAATTATATTTCTACCATTGTTGGTACTGTCCCTTTCTCCTGCCTTTGGTAGGCCCTTCCTTACCACTTGTGGCATTTTTTAATACCATTGTTGGTATTCTCTCACTTTTTTCTCTCCCTTCTTTTGTTTCTTCTATTAGGATAGCCTTGTTGCCTTACTATATCAGACAAAGCTAAGTTGCGATTTAAACAGAGCGACAAGTGTGGGTGTAAGATGCCCAACTCAGACGGACATGCTCGTTGTGTCTACTGTTTGGGCATGGACCATATTAAAGCTGACTGTGACATTTGTGCTAGTTTTAGTAATCATACACTAGCAGAATGTAAAAATAAGCTTATTTTAAAAGGTTTAATTAAGACACCTTTTTCAGAGGCTTTATCTGGGTTGGAGGTCTCACCCCCTCCAAAAACCAAAAAACATAAGGAAAAATGGAGTCACAAAGTTCCTGCATCTCTGTCAGTTATGGAACTGAGTCAGCTCTGTGCTTGTCCGGTGCCCTCGGCGCAGACCTCTTCAGCACCAGGTTCTGTATCTTCTCCCTTGATATGATATTCAGCCCTATTTTGGTTCCAGCCTCGGCACCACTGACATCAGTGCCATCCTTGGATCTGACATTGTTTCCTATGACTGTACTTGTTTCAGCACCATCTCCGGCCATGGTGCCGATAGTTTCTTCGGCTCCATTGGCTCCTAAAGTCAAATATCTGCCAAGGACAAGATACTCTCCAACTGAAGACCCTGTTTTGGGGCAGAGGTTTAGCCCCTTTCTAGAAAGACCTGATTATCCTTCAGCAGCCTCCTTTAGATCCACCAGAAATGTTTCTGAATTAGATCTAGTGCAGGTTGTGGACAAGCTTCTGGCAGCTAAGGGAGTGCGATTCCAGCTAGACCTTCTGTGCCTCTTGGCTCGGAATCTTTTACTAAATCTTCCCCTGTTTATCCTACTCACACCTCTACCCAGGTCCCGAAGATCTTGGTACTAATTTCCACCCCAGTGCATACTGTCTTGGCTCCAACAGCAGTTTTTCCCCAGTCGGCCCGACCATTCTTGCTGCATCGTCTCTGGTGGAGTAGATGCTCTCTCAGACCAGTGCTTGGACTGTCTGTACCTTGGTACCTAGCCTGGCGCCTATTTTTTTTACTGGTGCCATCTATGTCCATGGATCCGACAGCTTCCAGTCCTCTCGGGGCTCCTCACCTAGATGTGGGATCCTCAGGGTGGGGTGTAACCCGGTTCCAAGATTGTCCTTCTCGGTTCTGGTCTCCCATCCCACCTGGGGTGGGCCTGCTTTCCAGGTGATGGAGAGGGTCCTTGCCTCCGCAAGCTTGCAGTCAGCACCAATGACATCAGCATCAGAAACCCCCAGCATGCAGCTGTCCCAACCCCCTATTTCAGGATCATGGGCACGGGAGCCACAAGATCCCCCTTTGAAGGGAACCCCTTCTCCAGAGTCCTCTTCAGAAGATCCCACTGGGGAGCCAACCCAGAACAAATGGTGCAAGAGGAAGCACCTTGATTCCACGGAGGAATCTATCACCAAAGACACTGACTGTGATGAGGGGGAAGAGTCCCCACAGTCTTCCCCAGATGATGTCTCATTCGGCGACATTCTCAAAATCCTCATGCAGCGGGGAGACTGGAAGTCCTCTAACCCTTCTTCTGAGAAATCGGTATTCTTGCGGGCCTTCCGTGCCTGGCCATTTATTTCCCGGGTGACCCCACCAGCAGATGATCTTGTTAAGTTTATTGTGCAGCAGGCCTAGAAGGCCCCAGACAATGGAAAACCTGTCCCCCGGAGGCCAGACAAAATTTTATCTACACCTGAAGACTAGCCCCACTGGTCCAAGCAGTTGACAGTTGAGTCCATGTTCATGGCAGCAGCCACCAAGAGGGAATTGGCAGAAGATAGTTCCACTATCCATCCTCCAAACAGGGAGTCTCAGACCATGGACAGACTAGGGAAACAGACCTATGCTTCAGTGACCTTCGCCATTCGGTCGCTGAACTATCTGGCACACTTCACTCACCTCCAAAGAGACCTAATTTTTGAAATGTCTTCCTCTTTGGTGGGGGTACTGCCTGATGAGGTGTGTGTCACTGTCACCTCGCAGCTAGCTACCCGTGAATCCATCTCAAACTCCTCGATGCTTTTGATATCTCACACCACTGAGGGGGCAGCTCAAGCTGCCACATCAGGCAATGTCATGAGATATAATGCTTGGATGCAGTTGTGTGACTTCACAGACCCCTTTAAATCTTCCTTTATCAATACACCTGTCAACGAATTTGCACGTTTTTGACCCAAAGTACGAGACACACTTGCACAAAGTGGGAAAGATGGAAAGACCTTGTCTGCTGTGGACATACGCTTTTCCAACCCCCAGAGTTCCTACTCCAGGAACCAAAATGGAGGAAAAATGTGGTTCAAGAAATCTCAAGGATCTTTTCGTGACTCTCATGGTGAACAATCCCCCCAAGGCAGAGGGGGCAACTCATCTGGAAGATGCCCCTTTTGGGGTAGAGGGGATCTGCATAACCAGGGTGCTAAAGATTCTTTCTCCGGCAGACCCTACCAGTGCTCCTGAGCAGCAGCCCAATTGCTTTCCTCTGGAAGCAGTCGGGGATCATTTTTCTCTGCCCCTACCAGCCTGGCAACTTATTACTACTGATGTTTGGGTGCAGAGAGTAATATCCAGAGGCTACCAAATACCATTCTATTTAACTCCCAGACCCGTCAAATGAATCCCCGATGCACCACCCAATCAGAGGGAATTAGCAGCCTTAGAAATAGAAAAGCTGCTAAGAAAAAGAGTCACCCAACCAGTCCCACCAGACCAGACAGGATCCAGGTTTTACTTGAGGCTCTTTTTAGTGCCAAAAAAGACAGGCGACTGGAGACTAATCCTGGATCTTAGCCTATTGAACAAATTTATCAAACCTCAAAAATTTCGGATGGTCACGGTACAGTCCATTCTCCCATTCCTAGGGAGGGACAACTGGATGTGCTCTATAGACATTCAGGACACATACTACCACATAAAGATGAATCATCACTCTCGGAGATTTCACCGCTTCCAGCTGGAAACCAATCACTGCCAGTTCAGGGCACTGCCATTCAGTCTCTCGACAACCCCCTGTGTGTTCACCAAATGTATGGCAGTTGTGGTAGCTCATCTTCAACTACAAGGATTCCAGGTCTTTCCATATCTAGACAATTGGCTCTTTACTGCTCCAACCAGGAATCTGCTAGTCCACAGCCTTTCTTACACTCAAGGTCTCGCTCTCTGCTTGGGGATTACAATCAACAAGGAAAAATCTCAAATGTCCCCAACAAAGACACTGGAATTTATTGGAGCAGTTTTCGACACAACATCCTGTCAAACTTCTCTCCCCCCTCAAAGGTTTTCAAAAATAAAACACCAAATCCAAGACCTTCTTCCTCAGATCTATGTATCAGCATGCCTTGTACTGCAACTCTTAGGCTCCATGGCGGCTGCCATTACATTAGTACCACTGGCGAGGCTGCACATGAGAATCCTGCAGTGGCTCCTTTCTGCACAATGGTCATTTTTAAACTCACCCACTCAACCATATGATGCATCTTACAAAACGTTGCAAGTAAGAAATGCTATGGTGGATGACTCCACAAACGAATCTTTGGTGTCGACCATTCTGTCTTCCCCAGCCCACAGCCACAGTGACCACGGTCGCTTCCCTGTTAAGCTGGGGGGAGCATTTCCAGGGAAAGATGGTCCAAGGCACCTGGTCCCCCATGGAGGCAAATTTGCACATAAATGTCCTGGAATTGAGGGCAGTTCTCAGTATTGCAAGCGTTCCATGCATCCCTAGCTTCTGGAACCATTGCAATTCAGTCAGACAACATGGCAGTCATCTGGTATATCAGCAAGCAAGGCAGATCCAGGTCTTACCCCTTATGTTGGGAAGCCATGAGGATTTGGCATTGGGTGATAGCTTCCAACTGCTTTCTTATAGCAACACACATTCCCAGGACTTCCAACCTTATTGCGGACAATCTGAGCAGGAACATCCTGATGCCTCATGAGTGGTCCCTCAAGCCTGTAACAGCAGATTGGAACTTCCGATGCTGGGGCAAGCCTTGCTGCAACCTGTTTGCTTCCCCCCTAAACAACAAATGCAAAAGCTACTTTGCTTTGATCCCCCCTCACGGGGAACCCCCGGGGATGCTCTAATGCACGATTGGCCCCCGGGTCTTCTGTATGCCTTTTCCTGTTTCCCCTCATTCCAAAATTTCTCCAGAAAGCTCAGAGGTTGAGAAGCAAAGTGATCTTCATTGCCTCCTATTGGCCCTGTCAAATCTGGCTCCCGTTCCAGTGGCCTCATCTGATTCACAGCCCGTGGATCCTGGATCATTTCCAAGACCTGTTATCTCATCCTCAGGAACTGATTTATCCAAATCTCCACAGTCTGATGCTCACAGGTTGGTTCCTCCACTTTCAGTTATTGCCAGGCTGCCTGACATCCCATCTCCTGTTCATAAAATTCTTCTGACTTCACACAAACCTTCCACCAAGAAAGTTTATTCCAGTAAATGGATTAGGTTTTCTATTTGGACCAAAGATCAAAAAATAGATCCCTTCTCTATGTCTATTCAAAAGATCCTTCAATACCTGATAACTTTTACATGCAGGAGTGTCAGCATCGACGATCACTGTACATTTAGCAGCTATCACCAATTTTCATAATGGATTTCATAATTCTTTGCTTATGTCACACCGCCTAGGCAAGACATTTTTGAAAGGAGTATTACATGTTAAACCTCCAGTCAAGCCTCCCTTAGAACCCTGGGACTTGACTTTGGTGCTTCAATCTCTCACAGGTCCTCCTTTTGAGCCCTTTGATTTATGTGATTTAAAGTTTTTATCATGGAAAACCTTACTTCTAGTAGCACTTACCTCAGCGAGAAGAGTATCTGAGCTGCAGGCCTTGAGTGTCAAGAGGCCTTACTTGATCTTCCACATGGATAGGGTGTCCCTTCGTACTGACCCTTCTTTCTTGCTCAAGATCATTTCTGGATTTTCCATTAACCAATCTATTGACCTGCCGGTTTTCTTCCCTCAGCATTCTAATAGAGGTGAATACCTTTTGCACACCCTTGATGTGCATCAGCAGCTTCATTGTTATTTGGACAGGACTAAATCTTTCAGGAAAACAGATCAATTGTTTGTGGCCTTTGCAAGACCCAGATTGGGTAAACCTGCTTCCAAAGTGACTTTATCCTCCTGGCTTAGAAACGTCATTACCTTTATCTACCAACAGAATAAGCTATCCTTACCTTCCAGAATAAAAGCTCATTCTACCAGATCTATGGCTACTTCTGTAGCATTTCATTCCAAAGCCTCTATGGATGATATCTGCACAGCAGCCATTTGGGCAAGACCTCATACCTTTATCTCTCATTACAAATTGTATTTGGCCCTGGGGACTAGCATCTTTTGGTTCTATGGTGCTCAAGAATATCCTTCCTTAGGGCCACCCAGGACTCAAGTAGCTGGGGACTCGGTCTTAATTGTAATGAATAAACAAAGATTTACAACATCAGATAAAGAAGTTATGTCTTACCATAATGTTACATCTGTGTTGTAGATCTTTGTTCATTCATTCATTACTTCCCACCCTCCTTCCCCCTGCCTGGACTCCTGGTGGACTTTAGGAATTCCTGGTTAGGGTATTTGCTCAGACAGAGACTTTTACTATTTTTCTATTACTACCTCTGTTATATAGGGGTGGGAAAACTCAATCTGGAGTAACTAGGAGAGGGGCATTATGGGCTGGTATTAGCTGAGAGTTTTTGGCTGGCACGAGCTTGGAAATGGCCTTATCGGTCCTGAGGATGGAACCGAAGTCCTAATTGTAATGAATGATCAAAGATCTACAACATAGATGGAACGTTATGGTACCACATAACTTCTTTTTCAGTGTAACATACCTGCCACATTCATCTTCAGTACCTCAAAACGGGAGAGCTGAGAGAAACGTTTCCCATGAAGTCGGTGTAGCCGGAAGTACAGCTATGCCTCTATGCTCATGAGCGCACACAGCACCTGTGCAGAGATAACCATGCTTCACCTCACTCTGGGCCCGTGAAAACCATTTGTGGCTTGGCTGTGGAAATTATCTCAGAAAGTGACTGCCTGAAACCCACACCCCTAATAATTCCCAACTCAACCAACTGATATAGGGGCCGTGAGCACTGGAAGACACAGCAACCTGGCAAAGAAGCACCGCAGCCTGAGCTGCCATACTTCTGAGCAAAAGTTAACACAAGAGCATTATTTTAATGTAAGGCATCGCCTCTACCTCCAGAATCACACAGGCACACCTGCACTCACTGACCCACTCACACACAGGCTCGTGCACCTTCCACCCACCAGCCACTTGTCCTCAACCATAGATCATCAGGGCTGTATTCCCTAGCTATCTGCATTTCCCCCATATTTTTTTTTTTGGGGGGGAGACCACATTCCTCGTTTGAATAACCGCTCGTAGAATCAGCACTCCTAAAGCAGAGAGAGACAGATACAGAACTTACCTGCACGTTTATAAACTTAAGAGTCTCAAGGATGACTTGTGGAAATGGACTACTTATCTGAAACTTGCACAGGATAACTTTTGGAAGGAACAACCCGATAAAATCTTAATTTTAAGAGCTCAGTCCTGCATTGCTATACAGTAATGTGTATAGCCTCTCAGTTACATGCAGCTGACAGCCGGCACCAGAGTGGCACCCTTCAAACTAGTAACTGGGTAGAAAAGAGCAAGAACATGCAGCCATTTAGGAAGAAAAAAATGAGAAAGAATAAATCATCCCTAAAGTCTGCCTAGAACCCCAATTAATCGCAAGACAGCGCTCCAGCATAAAGCAATTGCCCAGCCAAATAAAACAGCCCATTCTTTGCATATGACAATGTACTACAAGTCCACAACTGTAAATCCACATGCCTCTGTCATCCCAATTTCCCCGTCAGCTCTGCCCATCATCTCTTCTCCTCAATAACCCTTAAACAGCCTAAAGGCTAACCAAAAGCACCCACAAAACACCCTTAAACAACCTACAGCTAACCAAAAGCACACACACACACACACACACACACACACACACACACACACACACACACACACACACACACACACACACACACACAAAAAAGCTTTATAAAGTTAATAACTGTACCTACTGCGCCCTTTTTCCATATAATACTGCTACTTATATACACTGAAAACTTAAGCACCCCATACCAACCATTGTGTATCCAAGGCCTACTTGTACCAACAGTACCTACAGGCCATCCTGGACATAAACCCACAGTAGCAAGTTCATGCCAAAATGTGATTACTTGCCCAGCTACACTTGTCTAAACCCCTTAAGCCCCTCCCCTCCCACACCTCATTTCCTCCCAATCATCCCTCCCTCCATTTAACCCTTTCACCTCCCCAACCCACTTAACTCCCACTAATATATCAATCTAACCCCTCTTGAAGATGTCCCAGGACAACTTGGTTTGTTGCCAAATCTCATTTACCACAGGCCCAGCTAACATTGAAAGCAGCTTTGCTTCCTCCCAAAATTCCTCCTGCCAGCCACTGTAGGTTAATGCTCCCCAGATGGTTAAGAACTGTCTGTCGATACCAACCAGACATACCAGCCTAAGTAAAGCCTGTTGCAATTGCAAACCTTCACTTGCTACAGCTGCATAATGCATATTAGAGGTCTGTATGCCTTGTTGCTAAATACCTGTGCCACACAGGGGTCTATATTATATGTTCAAAGTTTGAAAACTTTGAACGTTAAATAATTGAATTTAAATGTTCGAAGTTTCAAACATCGAACATATAATAAAAAAAAACAAACAAATGGGACTTACCTGACTAGTGTAGGCAGGGGGCAAACCCCCTGCACACCTCAAACCCCCCGCTCTTTAAATATACCAACTCCGAGACCACACTATAGTGCGGTAAAGGGAAGATTTCCCTTACTGCACTGTAGTGCTGTCTCGGAGTTGCTATATTTAAAGAGCGGGGTCTTGCCCCCTGCCTAGAGCAGTTAGTTTTTTTTTTTTTGTTTGTTTTTTATTATATGTTCGATGTTTGAAACTTTGAACATTTAATTTCGATTATTTAACATTCGAAGTTTTCAAACTTTGAACATATAATATAAACCCACCACACAGTCACCACACACAGTACAGGTGCTTGACATTCCTGTAAATCAATTTCTGGTGATCACAAGTAGTTGGCTTGGCAAAGTACTAGTTGAATTATAACAGTATAAGTATAATTGCTTATTTATTGCAAGTTACTTGAGATGGATGCAGTTACTATTATCCTAAAGAATTGTTGTATTACATACATTTTAAAAACTATTTAAACTGATTAACAAATGCAGTTTATTTAAAGTCAATATCCCCTCGCTGCCACTCAAACTTCAGAGAGATGGATATATTCCAAGCACGATGCAGGAGTAGGGGTGTGCAGACAGTGTGAGATGTAAAACAAGGAGACTAGCACAGTATTTTATAATATAGCTAGTAAAATATACAACCTGAGTTGTGGGGGACAAGCTTTTGCACAGATATGGCTGCTTCCTCAACAGTCCTTCTGAAAGATTCCAGTTGCTGGTGCCTGGCACCCTTGCTACTGCACTACCAGTAATTAGTTAGGAATTAGTGACTGTTATATGACTATATGCTTAAAAGAGGTGCTGTGAATAGCATGTTCTTGTATTGCAGGTAATATTAGCAAGTGTTTTCACAAGGTGTTCCAACAGTGCTGGTATTTTGGTTAGGTGTCCTGAAAGGTGACAGAATTCTTGTAGTGCATTGTTGAAAGAGAATTAATTTGTGTATAATTATGGTTAACATAAATTGCAATCTTTATGCTGGATGTGTGATTACTTCAGGCAAAACATGATAAGTTTTAGTGTTACATTATGTTATACACCGTCACCATGCCAAGAAGCCATATTTAGATTTCCACTGAGTCTTGTAGATACCGCAAAGAAGTTAAGGATTTCTCCAGTATTTTTCACTGGAGGTTAGAGAATGCCCTTCTCACTCGTGCTTTGATTGCTTCATGGTTTCAATTATATTATGGTTTAAATTTTATGTTATAACATTTTTTTTTTAATTAGGCATTTTTGCTTGGAAGTAGTGTTTGCACAGCTTTACTAGTTTGTTAATGTTTAAGTGACTACTGGCATACACTAGGCTCTCACCTTACAATTCATTACATACTTTGCACACATCCATCTTGTATTCCCATGCACTGACTTGCTTTTAAGGAGGCATTATGTTATGTAGACAGCTTAGTACACCACAATTGCATTACTTCCTCAAAGACACATTTTTAGATTAGATTTTAACTGGTCTAGTAGAATAACATTGCTTTCCATTATCCACTTAATAATGTCCATATGGATGACATCATTCCTGACTGCTTATTAAAATTCAATACACTGTTTTTTTTTAACATAATAGAGGGTGCAGAAGAGGAGCACTTTCTTAATTTTGAGGCAGAACGTTTTCTTGCAATAAACTCCATATAGCAACTGCTACACTTTTGATTGCCCATCTTTTGAGAGTACCTCTGGCACTGTGGCCATAGGAAAGTTTAGGAATAAGAAGTGTATTTGCAAAAGTATGCCTTATTGAAGTGGGTAGGATTTTGTTAATTTTATAACGGGCACTAAGTTTTCTGTGTGTCTTTCACAGTGATATCATCATAGGTGTTGAATGGTTATCTGTGGTTACAGCTAAATGCTTACAGTGATCAACTATTTTATTTTCAGTCATTATTAATTTGGAGAGGTGGTGGGTGTTGTGACTTATCTTTGTTGCTGAAAACTAAGTTTACTTTAGTGTCTTGATTTACTGTTAGTTTAGGTTCCCTTTACCAGATGATTAGAGTAGCAGAGGAACGTTATAACTGAGTGGTAAGTGTAGATATGTCTTTTGCATTGCATTCAATGGTCGAGTCATACAAGCATTGCAGTACCTTTAGACCTTTGCTGTGGCTGTGCACATAATTTTAATAATAGTGAACATGAGTGGACTGAGAATGGAGTTCTGTAGTGCTCTAATGTTTGAGATGTATGAATAGGAGTTTTGCATGTTGGGTCATTGTTACTTTGTGCAATTGAAGTTTCTGTTAGTTGTGCCTACATGAATCTTGATATTAGACAGTCGAACGAGGATACAGATTGCTCAGTATTTTCCTATCTTTTTGCTTGCCACCTCCCTTGAATGGTGTACTTTTCAAATTCTAGAAAATATCCCATCTTTTAGAATTGTGTTCATAATTAATGTTAGGGAATCTGCAATTCTGTTTGGGAAGTATTTCAATAAAGTAGGAGAAATTGTAATAGGTTTAAATGTAAATTCATGAATGGCATTTTGTTGACAAACACTAGCATTGCAGGTATAGGCATGTTGTTTGCAGATATATATTAACTGATTTGAAGTGTTCTGCAAATGCATTAACTGTATTCTTGTCAGGTGGGAGGTTTGGGGAGTTAATCTTGCTTGGTCTTCCTTTACCTAGTATTTGATTGCCAACACTGCAGAAAGCTGTTGGGGTATGTTTGTTTTGCAGTTGAGTATAGTAGTTTTCCTTGGCTAATCTTTGCTTTTGGCATTTGTTTCTAAGTTTGTTGTAGGCAATGGCTGACTGAGTATTGCATTTTGATTTGTAATCTTGCTGGCTTTAACTCTGAATTTCATTATATTTCTGACAGGTGGACTATTTATTACAAGCTGCTTGAGACAGACATACAATGGCACAGCCAATGGCATTGTCACCTCACAACAAGAGGTTTTCTAGTTCCATTCTCAGCTGGGTGTACCTTGTGTGTGGAGTCTGTATGTCTTCCCTGTGTTTGTGAGAGTTGCTTCCAGGTGCTCCAGTTTCCTCCCACATTCCAAAGACATTTAATAGGTGGATTGTACACTCTTTATTGGCCATAGGTGTGAGTGTGTGGTATAGAAGAACAGCTGCAGCAGAGCTAGACATCTGGTGGTATAAATATTGGCTCTAGATGATTGTAACTGTTAAAGTGACACCCTGACCCCATGTATAAAAGTGGGAAAAGGGGTTGTGGATGGATGGATGGATGTACCTGATGTTGATGCAGTAGTTACTATCCTAAAGAAATTTTGTTTTACATTAAATTCTAAAATCTGACTGCCACAACCATTTAACAAATAAGGTTTGTATCTGCATGCATGGTTCCAGGGATGTGAAACACTGTTCTTTATTCTATGTATCCTTACAGGGGCATGTACTTCTAGAAAGAATTTATTGAACAGATGCACAACTCTCACTGTGGTCTAAGAATGATCCAGCTGAAGCTGATTACTGGCAGTTCTTTCTGAATTATGTCTGTTGTAATTTTTTCTATTTTTGGTAGTAACTGTTTTTACTATAGTAAAGTATGATTTTTTTTTCAGTCTGTATATATGGGACTGTGGTCACTCAAGATGCTAGATATTGCCATAGTTAAGAAATTATGTGAGCATTTTATCAGACTCCAGTCTAAGATATTGCTGGAATCTTTCTTAGTTTATAACAGTGCATATACCCACTATGCCATGGAAGGAGAATGTGACTTGGCATGGGCAACCAACTGTCTTTTCCAGGCTTAAATTGAAAAAAGTTGTACTATCTGCACATGTGCTGTGTACTGTGCAGGAATTACCCATGTCTACTACCACATCCACAGCAAAATTGTGTGCAACTGAATGTAAATTGCTGTCTTTCCACACATGATGTCAGAGCTTCATAAGGTGATCTTTTCACAGCCACCAAACCCAGTGTCCCACTTCCCCACTTCTGCCAAAATCAGTTAAGTCCTCCAGAAGGACAGGGCCAATATTAACAATTGTTAAGCATTCCCCCTCCAAATGTTGTTAAAGATTGGGTTTAGGGCTAAGAAATTATAGTGTCAGCCATAAAATGACAGTGACAGAAATCAAAACAGCTTTGTTTCTGCCTGCTGTTAATTTTTACAAACTTTCCCTGACTATTTCTAAAAATCTTATCTTGACAGGTCTTGCTGTCAGTTTGACTGTGCTCTTCTGGCTTTGACTTGACTTTTTTTCTTTATTTAGTAGTATATGGGCTAAAAATATCTGTGCCCAACACAGAATTATGATTGGATCTCTGATTGTAACTTAATATTATGTGTTTTCAACATGGAGGACAATGTTCTTATTTCAAGCTTCACTCACAAGATGAATCTTTTGGCATCTGTGTCTTGAACATATAATATTAAGCTAGTATGTGCATATCCATCCACATATCTCAAACAATCTCTAGTGCATGCACCAACTTAAGGCACACCGAATAAACCACAAATCAACATTTCTGCAGCAAACCAACACTCCGAAATGCAATAAATCCACAAATGGATATTTATTCAATTGTAAGCTTATTCTTAGCTCAATTAAAAAAAAATAGCTGATACAAACAACTAAAGCTTTGGTAGTTTATATCTCCTACACTGTTTTTAAGTGATTTATGAACTAAAAATAAGCTTGAAATCAAATAAATATCCTTTGGTGGATTTATTGCATTTTGGAGTGCTGGTTTGTTGGAGAAATATACATATACACATATACTATATATATATATATATATATATATATATATATATATTCATACATACATAATTTAACATGGCATGTCTACAGCTAGTAGTTTGGCTTTATTGGCCTGGATGTGCCCATGCATTTATAAAGACTTAAAAAGTAAAAAGTCATAGGCATTTAAAATCTACATAGCTGAAACACTGGTATGCCCTTAAGGGTTCATTTTCATACATCCCATGGGCCTCCAGTACAGGATATTGAAGGTATTACACAGCAAAGACTCTAGCTTGACTGAGTCTTTCTTACAGTTTCTACTGAATGGTTTGTCTGTGTGATCTCTTCCCCTTGGGTTTGGATGATATCTGCGATATTATGCAGGCATTCTAATATTTATGGACTTCAGGCTTGATTTTAGGCTTTGCATTTCCAAAGGGTACTCAAGCAATCTATTTGGTTTGTAATGGCAGCATCAGAAAAAAATATGCTAAAGTGGGGTGTGTAGGCAGGTAGTGAGGTTCAGCTTTGTTGCCCTGAGTATATTTGCAAAGGGCTTCGAAATTAAAAAGTTAACAAAATCCTAACCTATATAACTTGTATGCTTTTAATAGTTCATTTGGATGTGTCCCATAGTTTTCAGCTACAAGAGGTTTAAACAGTTAAAATAGGAAAAACTTTAGTTTGGCTTGGTGTTTCTTTACGGTTTTGGCTGAATGGTTTGTGCATGTGCCATTTTGACCTTTTGATTTGTCTCTAGATACATAATTGGCTATGCATATCAGCAGTCCTACAGAAGAATACTACTTACTACTTCTAATAACATATGCAGCTATTTAGGACCTCAGCTTCAGCTTTCTATACATGAGGCAAACTTTCATGAACAATGCATGTTTTGATAATTATCTGCAACTGCTCTAAGTGATGTGCAGTGTTGGAAGTAATGACCAGACAGCATGAAGCTGCACATGACTAACCAGATAAACAAGAAATTTACTGTGAGTACTGCGGGATAGCACAGCTGTACTGAATAGTAATGTAAAACTGTACTATGCCTGTCAACTTCCCAGATATTTTTGCGGCATGTCCTGATTTTTGCTTCATAAAATTTGTGATTTTTTTCTGGCAAATCATTGAGGACTAAATAATAGCAGACATTTGAGTTCAGACTTAATATCCTTCAAAAAATACTTGATAATGTAAATCCTATTATTCTAGCTGTTTCCTAATTTCATAAGAGTAGTATTTAAAAAGTCTTTATGTTGTTTGGCATTTGTCTTACCATTATTTTTGGCTTTATCCAGATTTTTTGCACTAAGAGGTTGAGAGTATGAAAGCGTCCATAGGAAAACACATTACTTTATGACAAGTGTGAATACCAAATTAGTCATATATCTGTAATTCTAACATCACATGCAAACAATTATGTTACTTTAAGTGTGTGACAAGTGTAAACACCAAATTAGTCATATATCTGTAATTCTAATGTCATATGTAATTAATTCTGTGTTGTATTGTAATACCGGATTGATACCTCATAATAGCTCTCAACCTGGAAACATCAAAAATCTGGACAAAGGCCCATGAAAAATAGGTACAAATCTGTACGCTGATTAACATACAGCATGCATACATAATTATGTAACCCTGCCCACTCCAATGGAATTGTGGGACACAATCAAACACAAATTGAAGAAAAGACGAAATATTAAACACAAAATATAACCAGAATAGTGTTTTATTTAAACATTTGAACATGTATCATACTTTGAACTTGTATAAAATTAAAATACAATTGTCTTTTATAAAATTAAAATTTAACTGTATTGAATCAAGAGAGATGTTGAAAGCTGACAAGCAACAGCAAAACCCATGTAGAAAATCAGAAAAAAAGTGGGGGGGTTGATGATGATGATTTAATTCCAGTCAAGCTTGCACTGCACTAGTTAGCCAACAGGTTCATAGTTACTATGTATCTCCTTCAAAAGGGGACATTCTCAGGACTGACTCTAGCATCCACCACCTTTAAAAGTACAGCACAGTACAGTATCAACAATCCATCTACATACTGTGGGAGTAGAAGCCACAGCCTTCTGTAGCAAAAGCAAGTAGACTACCTGTTGTGCTATTAACAATGCAAGCAGACTTGACATAAGCAGCACTAAACTTCTCTTCCCTTGAAGCTCTCTGCTTCTTGTAAAATCCATTCGACACTCAACTCTCTCTCTCAGCTTTGTAGCACAAGAAATCTGGAAAAAGCCAACATTTATTGTGGGGGACAAAAGCCCAGTAACCAGGGACAAATTTTAAACATTGTTTGTATAATCCTGGAAAGTTTCTAGAAAAAAGTGTTTTGTGTTATCAAATTACCATGCATTTCCTGAAAGATAGGAAGACTGAAACTTAAATGGCTATCATGACTTAATGAATTCAGTTCTCACTAATTTGCTAGAAAATCAGAAATTTTAAGAGTAACAGACCAAAAGTATGAGCTGAACATTTAACACAAGTGGCGGTATGGGTAGGGAATTCAGGCTCTTACTCCTTGTACCTAAGGTACATGGTTTGAGCCTGAGTAACACTAATGACCAGGTATACTTAACTGGGGCATACACACACACACACACACACACACACACACACACACACACACACACACACACACACACACACACACACACACACACACACACACTTCAGTTCTAACTTGGACTTATAAGCAGATAAAATAAATAAACTCAACTGAAAGGTGAATACAGCAAATTATGAACTACAAATATACCCACTTCTTTTCTAACTAGATGCTGCCAGCAAACTTGGACTTACAAGCAGCAGAAGCAGATAAAAAATAAATAAACTCAGCTGAAACTCTCTGACTCCACGTATTGTGCTTACATTGCCAGCACATGCAGTGTTGTCACCAAATACATTTTCCTGCCAGTAATACACCAACAAATCTATTTATTTATTTATTTTTTACTGAAATATAATGGCACAAATGCAACTAGTAAGCCAATGTAACTGTTAGGAGCTTGCCGGCATTGATTTAGATGATAAGTAACACCTGTCAGCACCACACCAAAAAAACAGGTATGTTGTTAAACAGCACACCAAAAAACAGGTATGTTGTTAAACAGCAAACCAAAAAACAGGTATGTTGTTAAACAGTACACCAAAAAACAGGTATGTTGTTAAACAGCACACCAAAAAACAAGTATGTTGTTAAACAGCACACCAAAAACCAAGTATGTTGTTAAACAGCACACCAAAAAACAGGTATGCTGTTAAACAGTTTCTCACCTGCGCTTGCGCTACTCCAGAACCACAACAATCTTAGTGAACCCTCCATGTTTGTGCTACCACAGAGTGACTAAAGCTCCTCCTAAATCGAGCAAAGGGTACAGCAGGAGAAGAACCCCAATATTAATGGTATGTAACAGGAATGGATACACTGAACCTGTGTAAATATCTTTATTTAATTAAAATGTGGTGATTTGCTTCACTTAGCATCATTACTTTAAAATACTGTCATTAGAGGCAAATGTGACCTGTTTAGAAAGTACATACGAATAACTGTACAAAAAATGAAATGTATTCAGTTGTCTAAATTACTGCCTTTTGAAATGACCCAGATGTTATTTACTTTTCGGCAACTATATATATTAAAAAGGAAATGGTGTTGGTGATGCTTTATATATGTGGGGGGGGGGAGTTTATTTAGGATTTTTCCACACTGCTAATATTCATACACAAACATTTGGTCATCTTAATACTCAAAAACGTAAAAGTGAAAGCATTTATTGTTTATGAACCAATGTTGCGTAAATATGTATTTCAGACAACTATGCTACTAAGCTAGCAACAGGCTGTTAAACTTGCTTATTATGTTGCAATCTGGAAATAGCATACCTCTGGAGCTAAAACCCCATTAGGAAGAGCTCCTTTGTGCAATAAGGTCTATTCTTGTCTCTGTCTCCGATCCAAATGTCAAATAAACATCCAAGCAATGAAAAGTGAAAATGCACACCCCACAGTAAAGCAATGACAGCAGTGCATTTATGTGGAGGGGATAAGCGACAAGCCATGCTCCTTTTGTAAAGGCTCAACGCATTCGGATTCTCCAGCTTATTGACTCTGTGGTGCTGCTGCTGCTCATTCAGCAGCAACTGCCTTACAGACTAGATCCCTGTGGCAGTACATCTCTTGTGCTCAAGGTGGTCAAAGGAAAGAATCAAGGGTGACTTCTCCATTAAGTCTCAGACCCAGAGAGGCATACTGAAGAGCAAGAGCTAAGTGACAGTCGTTCTGAGCTCAGATGCAAAAGAAGTGAGCAGGCGAGCACGCAAGTGAGACAGAGACACTAGCAAACAGAGCCATTAAATATCCACCCAAGCTGCCAATGCATGCTAATGAACTGACTACACACTACTGTAGTGCTGTGCTTCAGTAACATGCATCAACTTACTCTGCTGATTCTTACTTGCTTCAGTTAGAGTGTTTCATAGTCATACTCAAAAAATGCATTTCTTGCTATGAATGTTATCTAATGTGTTTGTGTAGGATGTCAGTTCTGCCCTTGTCTCCTGCTGAAATACTTCCACGTACAGGTGCTATTCATTTATTTGTGTGTTTTTTTCATGAGCAGGTACCACTAAGGAGTACAGTGGTGGTTGGTGGCTCAAGTCTAGCCAGGTGCAGGCTGACTCAATGGAAAGGTTAAACATTATCCTTATTTGTTGACAGGGGTGGTAGCATGGCATAAACCAATTCTGATGACAACTGATATGCTTATATAGGAAAGCAAAGACACATAGATTATCATTGTAAGTGGTGGATGAAAATCAGTAGATTTAACTTGAACGATAACAAGGTTATAATTGAAGGTACTGTGCTCAGTCATTATAACCTTCAAAAACATAAGCAGAGACAATTCCAAAAAAGGAATGAAAGGCCACTGACTCCTAAACCTTACAGTGGAAAGTGGCATATTGCAAATGCAGTTTTAAAACATTAGTGATTAAAACTCATTATTTCTGTCTGTCTGTGAGGGTAACAGGGTGGGGAAATTCAAAAATAAACATAAAGTTGTCAATGCATATTGACAGAAGGAAAGAAATGTATACATCTGCTCTGAGATGTACTGACATTTGGCAAAACTAACATTTCTGGAAGTACCCTATCAAACCCCCACCAACCAACACATGCTCATTCTTTCTTGCTTACAAATAAATTCCATGGAATTAAATTCCCGGAAAGCTTCAGTATTTCACTGTTAAAAAGCACAGATCCCTGTAAGTCTTGCGATTGATTAAATTATAATTATATAAAATTCTCACTCATTTTTTGGTATTATCATCCAGTCTTCAAAGCCCTGCTATTTATTTGTAAAGAAAAACCTGTTTTCAACATCGAACCTATACAAGGAGGGGGTCATATAACATCATAAGTGACAGAGTATTGGATGGTTGATTGCAGACTAGATAGGTAGAGACTACCTTCTCTTTGAAAATAAATACAGAGGTTTAGTCACACCAACGAGGGTGTTTTAAGTGCAATGTTGACATTAATTATTGATAGAAAAGATGACAATTTGTGATGCTAAGAATGAGCAGTAGAATGGTTGCTTCTCTTACACATGGAAGGAGTTCCTTCTGATAAGCACTTCATGTGGGATCTTTTATGTAGGGAATTGAGATGCCTGCTTTTTCTTTTTCTCCACACATCCAGCAACTGAAGGGTAATGCATGATACAGCAAACTACGAACTACAAATACACACACTAGCGGTTCCATCCATGGACTTTAAGCAAACTATGGAATCGGACTTACAAGAAGAAGCAGGTAAAAATAAACTCAAAAGAGTAAAATTTATGTCATTCTTGAAAGGCGGACTTGCAGATAAAAATGTTCTCGGCATATCAACACACACACACACACACACACACACACACACACACACACACACACACACACACACACACACACACACACTTCCATTTTAACTAGATGCTGTTAGCAAACTCAAGCAGCAGAAGCAGATAAAAAAAACAATTATACAATGACCCCCCCCCCCATTAATATTCAAAAACGTGCACACTGATTGGTCAGCGTGCATGTTGTAAATCCGAGTTATATTAATGGAAAAAGGTCCGGTCGCCCAGACTTTTTCCATTACTATAACTCTTACAGCAACACTGTCTCGCTATGTTAAACGTGTTTAACATAGCGAGACAACTTTAAAAAAAGCAACAGAGATTCTCCGTTGCTTTTTTTAAAGCTGTCTCGCTATGTTAAACCCATTTAACATAGCGAGACAGTTTGTAAAAGCAACGGAGATTTTGCTTTCTCCGTTGCTTTTTTCAAAACTGTCTCGCTATGTTAAATGGGTTTAACATAGCGAGACAGCTTTAAAATAAGCAACGGAGATTCTCCATTGCTTTTTTTAAAGCTGTCTCGCTATGTTAAACCTATTTAACATAGCTTAAACAGTTTGTAAAAAGCAATGGAGATCTTGCTTTCTCCGTTGTTTTCAAATTGTCTCGCTATGTTAAATGGGTTTAACATAGCGAGACAGCTTTAAAATAAGCAACGGAGATTCTCCGTTGCTTGTTTTAAAGCTGTCTCGCTATGTTAAACTTATTTAACATAGCAAAACAGTTTGTAAAAAGCAATGGAGATCTTGCTTTCTCTGTTGCTTTTGCCCAGAGCTCTGATGTACTTCGTAGGCATACGCTTGCGCAGTACATCAGAACTGACGCAGAATACCAGACAGCTGCAGAAGGGCAGCAAGGAGGCATTATACAATGCCATTATTTAAGAAAAGTAATTATTTTTTCTTAATAATGTCATTAGTATAGCAATAACCACTTCTGGGTGGTAATGCTGGATTTACCCACGGTTAGCTTTGTTTGGCCACTCGGGCTTCGCCCTCATGACCAAACCACTCCAACCGTGGGTAAATCCAGCATTACCCACACCCGGGCGTGGGTTATTGCTATATTATACAATGACCCCCCATTAATATTCAAAAACTTGCATGCTGATTGGTCAGCATGCACGTTGTAAATCCGAGTTATAGTAATGGAAAAAGGTCCGGTCGCCCAGACTTTTTCCATTACTATAACTCTTACAGCAACACTGTCTCAATATGTTAAACCCATTTAACATAGCGAGACAGTTTGTAAAAGCAACGGAGATCTTGCTTTCTCCGTTGCTTTTTTCAAAACTGTCTCGCTATGTTAAATGGGTTTAACATAGCGAGACAGCTTTAAAATAAGCAACAGAGATTCTCTGTTGCTTTTTTTAAAGCTGTCTCGCTATGTTAAACCCATTTAACATAGCAAAACAATTTGTAAAAAGCAACGGAGATCTTGCTTTCTCCGTTGCTTTTGCCCACAGCTCTGATCAGTACATCAGAACTGCCGCAGAATACCAGACAGCTGCGGAAGGGCAGCAAGGAGGCATTATACAATGCCATTATTTAAGAAAAGTAATTATTTTTTTCCTTAAATAATGTCATTGTATAATAGCAATAACCCACTTCTGGGTGTGGGTAATGCTGGATTTACCCACGGTTGGCTTTGTTTGGCCACTCGGGTTTCGCCCTCATGACCAAACCATGCCAACCGTGGATAAATCCAGCATTACCCACACCCAGGCATGGGTTATTGCTATAATAAACTCGGCCAAAACGGTATTATAGCAAACTATGAATTACAAATACATACATTAGCAGTTCCATGGACTTTAAGCAAACTACAGACTCAGACTTACAAAAAGCAGATAAAAATAAGCTAGGCCGAAACTGGGTAAAAGTTATGCCACTCTTGAATGGCGGACCAGTAGATAAAATGCAGTTCCTTTTTCTGCATATCAACACACACAAGCTAGTAACAGTTCCAAAATACAGGAGAAGCAGATAAAAATTAACTCAGAACCCCATCACAGCAGATAAAACACAGTTTTGAATGGCGGACTTGTCTTGCAGATAATTCCCAAACACAGTTCCGTTCTCTGCATATCAGCACACAAGTTGGCTAGCAGTTCCATAAAATCTAAAATAACTTACAGCAGAAGCAGATAAAAATAAACCCGGCTGAAAGGGTAAAAGCTATGCTACCCTTGAACAGCGGACCAGCAGATAATAAAACACAGTTCTGTTCTCAACGGACTTACAGCAGAAACAGATCTGTAATTGCTGTTCCTTATTTCCCTCCAAAATAGTTTAAAAAAGTTCAACAGACTGTAGCTGATGTCATCATGCATGCCCCTGTAGGCTGCTGATGCATGGTGATGTCAGCCATAAATTTAAAGTGGTGATACAATAATTAGTGAAAAAAAATTATGAATTAAAGGGGCCACCCAGGAATTCGTGACACCCTATAAACAAGTAAATACCGAGGAATTCGGTATGGTTGAGAGGTAAGTAATAACTCAGACATACTCATCTCTGCACGGATTCTGATGGAATTTATAGATATAGCATAATTTACTGATATCTACTGGATTTTTATACATGTTCCTTAAAACAACTGCCAAGACATGCAACTATGGGGGGCATGGGCAGGATGTTGTTAGGCTAGCAGCACAGTTTTCTTGCTCTGCTACTCTATTTCTATTTCTGACAGAAAATTTTATTTTTATAATATCCTAAACCAGTTTTCTGAAAAAAAATCAGTTACCTGATACTACATAGGATATTACCAAAAACATTTCTAAATATTTTTTTTTCCTGTCAAATTATTCAGTTGAAAGGTCTGTAGCAGGAGATGTGAAATGAGTCATTGAAACACAATCTCTCCAGACTTGCCGTTAAAGAAAGAACTCCAAGCTGTTGTTTCTAACACATAAGAACTTTCTTTAAAAATGGGCAGAATGGATAACAAACTTGACAGCTTTAAAGAAAATGTACCAAAGAGAAGGAATAGATACAAGAGATTTTAAAACAACAGAAAACTCAGATATCTGGAATGGAAGATGCACTTAATGACACTGAAGGCAGATTATCTGAAGATGAAAACAACATTGAATTGATACTGTGACAGAAAACCTTTTTACTAAACAAAACCGATGATTTGGAGAACAGATCCAGGATAAATGAGGCTTGGCAACAAGCCAATTTGTCCTGGGACATCTTCAAGGGGGTGTTAGGTTGATATTAATGGGGGTTCAATGGGTTGGGGAAGTGAAAGGGTTAAACGGTGGGAGGGTTTATTGGAAGGAAATGAGATAAGAGTGGGAGGTGCTTAAGGGATTTAGATGAGTGTAAGTAATCACATTTTGGCATGAACTTGCTAAGGGCAGGGTACGCCCATGACAACCTGTAGATATGTCAGGAATAAGGTAGGCCTCTGGGTGCTGGTTGGGGGCAGGTGGTCTTTAGGTATGTATTTCTGTATTTATTTCTCTTGGGGTGGGCTCAAGAGCAGGGAATGGTCGGTATGTGGTTCACTGGTGGAGTATGGACCTTGAGTCTGTTTAACATGATCTGTGATATTCTTAAGTAAAAAACACTATTATCTTTGTTGAAATAGCATTACATAAAATATTCATTATGTTTAACAGGTTCTTGATTGACTTTAGGTTACCTGGATGCGTTAGTTGTGGTAGGATGGCATTCCAAAGCTTAGAGATGTAATCATGGTACAGTGAGTCAATGGAAGAATTGACTTGTTGCATGTGATGTTGGGTGACTGGTTTGCTGGATGGTGGAGTACTGAGGGCGTTCTTCCTAGTGCAGCTGTTGGCTTGCGGGTTTGCCTCATGGTCAAGGTAAATCTGTGTGTCTCAAACAAAGCGTAGTTTTCAGGGTTTGCAATTGTGGGCAGATGGTGGTTTGGCTAGGCCTGTTGATGCTTTGTTGGCCTCTTTTTTGTTTGAGCTCACGATGTCATCTTGTGGAGCATTTCGTGGCTTGGAGTCCTGTTGCAGCTGGTGTGTCCGGTGAGATGTGATTTCTGAGCTGGCTCAGAGTTGGTGTGGTTTGTGGCTGTTGAGAAATGGTTGGTTCCATTTATATAAAAAGGAAAGAAAAAAAAAGGAAGAAAAGTGGTGGTTGCATGTTGTTGCATGCTTGTTTTGGGGGTGCTTGCCATGCTGGGGCTGGGTGGCAATATCCTGGGCTTCAATTCTTGCGGTTGAGTGGTTCTGTCACCTGCAGAGATGTTTGGACATGGCTGGGTGTGTTGCTTGCTTCTTGTTGTTGAGTGGTTTGTCGCATGTAGGGAATATGGGCTTGGCTGGTTGATGTGCTTATGTACGATGGTTCCTTTCTTGTCGGTGGACAGAGCAGGCCCAGGATTGGGAGTGCCATTGGCAGAGGGATGGCATATCAAAAAAAAAGACATACCCTCCTGCCTTTTTTAATGAGCATTTCAGGCTATAAAAAGAAGAGAGGAAACATTGCTGAAGTTTGGAAGTTCATGGCATTTGGGTGAGTTCATTTGGAGTGGCAGGTCTTTGTGTGGCATGAATCATGGTGGTGTCTCCTCTGTCAGAGGGGTTGGGATTAGTTTTCATGGTCTATGCATATGGTCTGGTGTGGTTTCTCAGGTTTTGAGCTGGTGGTTCCCTGCGGTGGTGGATTGTTTTGCGGGCTCTGGGTGAGGTACAGAAACGACTGTCACAGCGCATGCACTGTAGGAACATCAGCAAGTATGCACCTTCATTCCTTCTGTCATCATCACCATTATTACCAGCTGTGTTTCACCATTCTTACTTCTTATACCAGTAACATTTCTTCTGGTAGCATTATTGCTAGTAATACTACTACTACTGTCATCATTAGTGCTTCTTTAGGTGTCTTGAATCAACAAAGTGTAACTGTGACTGTAACTGGAGCATTCATATGTATCTTTTAATTCTCTTTCCATTTACTGACTAGACCGAGGAAGTGAGATTGCAGTAATCCTCATTTAGCTCACTTTCAAGTGGTAAGCAGTTTAGAACTTAATAACTTAAAATAATTGTAGTTGTTTCCCATGTCTTCAGGTTTGTTGCTCCTTTTTGTGTGTTGTTTGTTATGTACCCCCATCTGATTCATGAGCAATGGTTCCTGCATCTTTGTACACTAGTGTTATTTTACTCCAGACTGGCTACTTAAAATAATTAAATGCAAGACTTGAAACCTACATCGTCTATTAGTGATTTTCAGTGAATAAAACTGAGTTCATTTCTTCCTTATTATGAGCTAGCTCTTATTACTTACTTATTATTTTGCAAGATGCTGTTTAAATATCATTATCATCACCTCGTTAATAAATCACCTGCATATCCTTTAAAAACAGATAAATAAAAATGTTAGGAAATCAAATAAAATCAGTGGAGATTTGCTTTGGATAGAGCTCCTACAGAAGAGTGGGGTGTGATTGTAGCAAAAGTCATATAAGCAGTTATGTTGATGTAATCTGTTCTGACATGTCTCTGAAGTGGGGATATTGTTATTTATGGGGATCTTTGATGCTGCTGGTGCTGGGATAAATTTCTTTGTGTGCTTGTAAAGTAGTATAGTATTGAGGTTTTTTAAGAATGTGATTGCTGGAATTTATGCAGTCATTCTTTTGATGGATCAGTTTTGGGTCAAGTGTCAGATGGTTGCTGGTGTCAACAAGGTACCAGTGTCGGGTTTTAATACAGCACTGGAAACAAATTAACAGTCATTCAAACTTGTAGGCTTACAAAATAAAGTGTATTGATGTCATTTTGATGTTTGGTTAATTATGCATGCTGTTCTGATGAGTATGGTTTTCCAATGTTTAGTAATGTTTTGTAGTGTATTTGTTCTGAATTTTGCTCTGTCAGCATGTATGTATGTGGAACCCATCCACTGGGAATGCACAATTATACATGTAGACAACAGTACAGAAATACATACCGGATCTGTCGAGGCCTGGGTTAACAACGAACGCCACCAGTACTGTTGGCCAACAGGGTGCTGGCGGAAATTGGGCTACTGTTGGCCGAAGGAGGAGAAGAGGGGGAAGGCATGCTCGAAGGCAGGTAAAGGCTAGGACTGTGATAGTGAGGGTCGGAACTTTGAATGTTGGCAGTATGACTGGTATAGGGAGAGAGCTAGCTGATATGATGGACCGAAGGAAGGTTGGTATATTGTGTGTGCAAGAGACCAGATGGAAGGGGAGCAAGGCTAGGTGTATCGAAGACAGTTTCAAATTGCTTTATCATGGTGTGGATGGCAGGAGAGATGACGTAGGCATTATCCTGTAGGAACAGTATACTAAGAGTGTTTTGGAGGTGAAAAGAGTGTCAGATAGAGTGATGCTTATGAAGCTGGAAATTGATGGTGTAATGATGAATGTTAGTGCATATGCTCCACAAGTTGGGTGTGCGATGGATGAGAAAGAAAAATTTTGGAGTGAGTTGGATGAAGTGGTGAAGACTGTACCCAAGGGTGAGAGACTGGTGATTGGAGCAGATTTCAATGGGCATCTTGGTGAAGGGAACAGAGGGGGTAAGGAAGTGATGGGTAGGTATGGTGTTAAGCAAAGGAATGCAGAAGGCAGATGGTAGTGGATTTTGCAAAAAGGATGGACATGGCTGTGATGAATATGTATTTTAACAAGAGGGAGGAGTATAGGGTGACATACAAGAGTGGAGGAAAATGCACACAGGTGGATTATATCTTGTGTAGAAGGGCCAGTCTGAAGGAGATTGGAGACTGTAAAGTGGTGGCAGGGGAAAGTGTATTTAGGCAGCATAGGATGGTGGTTTGTAGGATGACATTGGTGATCAAGAAGAGGAGGATGAGTGTGAGGGCAGCACCAAGGATCAAATGGTGGAAATTGAAAAAGGGTAATTGTGAGGTGATGTTCAGGGAAGAGTTAAGATAGGCACTAGGTGGCAGTGAAGAGTTACCGAATAGCTGGGTAACTACAGCAGAGCTAGTAAGAGAAATGGCTAGAAAGGTGCTTGTTGTGACATTTGGAAAGGGGAAGGAGGACAAGGAGACCTGGTGGTGGAATGAAGAAGTACAGGAGAGTATACAGAGAAAGAGGTTGGTGAAGAAGAAGTGGGATTGTCAAAGAGATGAAGAAAGTAGACAAGAGTATAACAAGATGAGGTGCATGGCAAAGAGAGAGGAGGCGAAGGCTAAGGATAAGGCATATGAAGAGTTATATAAAAGGTTGGACACTAAGGAGGGAGAAAAGGACCTGTACCCATTGGCTAGACAGAGGGACCGAGCTAGTAAAGATGTGCAGCAGGTAAGGGTGATAAAGGATAATGAGGGAAACATACTCACAAGCAAGGAGAGTGTGTTGAGCAGATGGAAAGAGTACTTTGAGGGGTTGATGAATGAAGAGAATGAGAGGGAGAGAAGGTTGGATGATGTGCGGATAGTGAATCATGAAGTGCAGTGGATTAGCAAGGAGGAAGTAAGGATAGCTATGAAGAGGATGAAGAACGGGAAGGCTGTTGGTCCAGATGATATACCTGTGGAAGCATGGAGGTATTTAGGTGAAATGGCAGTGGAGTTTTTAACTAGATTGTTTAATGAAATCTTGGAAAGTGAGAGGATGCCTGAGGAATGGAGAAAAAGTGTTTTGGTACAGATTTTTAAGAATAAGGGTGATGTGCAGAGCTGTAGTAACTACAGAGGGATTAAACTGATCAGTCACAGCATGAAGTTATGCGAAAGAGTAGTGGACGCTAGGTTAAGAAGGGAGGTGATGATTAGTGATCAGCAGTATGGTTTCATGCCAGGAAAGAGCACTACAAATGTGATGTTTGCTCTGAGAGTGTTGATGGAGAAGTACAGAGAAGGTCAGAAGGAGTTGCATTGTGTCTTTGTGGATTTATAGAAAGCATATGACAGGGTGCCTAGAGAGGAGTTGTGGTATTGTATGAGGAAGTCGGGAGTGTCAAAGAAGTATGTAAGAGTGGTACAGGATATGTACGAGGGTAGTGTGACAGCGGTGAGGTCTGTGGTGGGAGTGACAGATGCGTTTAAGGTGGAGGTGGGATTACATCAAGGATCAGCTCTGAGCCCTTTCTTATTTTCAATGGTGATGGACAGGTTGACAGATGAGATCAGACAGGAGTCCCCATGGACTATGATGTTTGCAGATGACATTGTTATCTGTAGTGAGAGTAGGGAACAGGTGGAGGAGACCCTGGAGAGGTGGAGATATGCTCTAGAGAGAAGAGGAATGAAGGTCATCAGGACTAAGACAGAATATGTGTGTGTGAATGAGAGGGAGGCTAGAGGAATGATGAGGATGCAGGGAGTAGAGGTGGCAAAGGTGGATGAGTTTAAGTACTTGGGATCAACAGTTCAGAGTAATGGCGAGTGTGGAAGAGAGGTGAAGAAGAGAGTACAGGCAGGATGGAGTGGGTAGAGAAAAGTGTCAGGAGTGATTT
The DNA here is from genome assembly GCF_019279795.1 of Protopterus annectens. Classification (NCBI taxonomy): domain Eukaryota; kingdom Metazoa; phylum Chordata; order Ceratodontiformes; family Protopteridae; genus Protopterus; species Protopterus annectens. Next base: position 1,930,504,265 of record NC_056728.1, on the reverse strand, counting down.
GTGACAGATGAGTACCAGTAAGAGTGAAAGGGAAGGTCTACAAAAGGGAGTGAGACCAGCTATGTTATATGGGTTGGAGGCAGTGGCATTGACAAAAAGGCAGGAGTCAGAGCTTGACATGGCAGAGTTGAAGATTTTAAGATTTGCACTGGGTGTGACGTGGATGGACAGGATTAGGAATAAGTATATTAGAGGGTCAGCCCAGGATGGAAAGTTTGGAGACAAAGCCAGAGAGGCAAGATTACGTTGGTTTGGACATGTGCTGAGGAGAGATGCAGAGTATATTGAGAAAAAGATGCTAAGGATGAAGCTGCCAGGTAACAGGAAAAGAGGGAGGCCTAAGATAAGGTTTATGGATATGGTGAGAGAGGACATGCAGGTGGATGGTGTGACAGAGCAAGATGCAGAGGACAGGAAGAAATGGAAACAGTTGATCTGCTGTGGTGACCCCTAACGGGAGCAGCTGAAAGAAGAAGAAGAAGCATGTATGTATGTGGGATAATCAGTAATGCTGAACTTCAGGAACCAAAAAAAAAGCAACTTGTACTACCCAGATGCACTTCTGTCCTGCAGTCCTCCTACCCACTAAAAACACTATATGAGTTAATTTTAATGTCGGTGCATGAATGAGTACCACTAGCCATGCTATCACCAACCTGTTCTATCAACCTTTTAAGTTTGTAAGAGGAATATTTAAAATAATACCTAATTGTATTTTGTAAGGTGCTAGTAAGTTATTAGGTTTGCTGCATTTTCTCCATTTGTTCCACATTATGTGGGTTAGTGTGCCTCTTTGGAAATGGAAGGTTAAGAACTAGGCATATTTTTTTTACAATATAAGTTTGCCTGGCTTGTACAGTGCACTAATTGATGTGGTATGGAATCGCAAGGTTACCCGGGTTGTGGATATTGATAGGTCCCTTCATGGGTGGGGGTTTAGTTTTAACATACTCGACTGGTAGTTAAATTTATATTGGGTATTTGATAGGGTCATTGGAAGAATAGCTTCAGTTATGGCTGCTTTGTCATAGATGTGTGTGGTGGTGGTACATTCCTTCCCAGGTTGGCAGCATAGGTTGTCTTTGAAGATGTCTTGTAATGGGAGTTATGTATTTTAGATTTACATGTCTTTTTCTTTCTTGCAGATGGGGGATGTTGGAATGTGGCTGCTATAATTTGGAATAGGTGGGTATAAGGTGGAGCCTTCTCTTTACATATTAGAGAATTTACTTTTGCCCTTTTCTTTGTAGATGGTGGTGTGCTGAGTGCCAGTTGTGGCAATACAGTGAATTCACAGATGATGGAAGCAGTGGTGAGCGAGGAGGTTACACATGGGGAGCCCAAGTGGGCAACAGTTGCTGACTGAAATTACTGTAGTGCAGAAGGCATCATGTGGTGGCTTGAAAAGGGGATCTGAAAGAGCGGTTTGTTGGACCGGTGAGTATTGAGGTTGCAGACAGACAAATACATACAGGATGTCAATTGGTGGCTGGAGGGAGGTGAGCTTGAAAGTTGAATGTTTCTGTGATAAATGTTCCTATCACTGGCAGCTCAATATTGGGATATCATCCAGGCAAGTTAACTAAATCTGAGCTATGAATGGGGATTTATAGGTCTTGTGAGTATGAGTGGTGTTTCAGGTTGGCTAGTGCCTCTACTGTTTGCAGGCTTATTATCAGGTAACTTGTAACTTTGGGCTCATAGGATGTTTAAGAATGTAATTTTCTTATGGACTGGGCCTGTTATGGAATAGTGACTCATTATTTACCATGGGCATCCATGAAATTGCTAACATAGAATGTGTAGCGGACCTTTCTGAGGTGGTGCTTGAGGGAATGCAAACTTATCAAAAGGGAATGGTGGGCTTTAACGTCTTGCTTTAGGTATCATAGGTTTACAGGTTTTCTTTCCGGAGTGGTGCATGATATTGTGTAAGTAATCCTCTTCAATATTTGCTCATTAGTCACACGGGTGTTAAGGGGATGTGAAGTTAATTATGGCTAGGGGTTCATTATGTTGAAGGGTTGTGACAGGTTTGTTGTAGGAGATTGATGGTCATTGGTTCATGGTGGAAGACGCAGGGCAAGCGTTGAGTAATTGGGTCAAGTTGTGAGCTATGTTGAGTGTCCTTGCATGGGAGTGTGGTCTGATTCACTGTACTTGAAGGAGAGAAAGATATGGTTTAATTTCTACATGTGGGATCAGGTTGGCATGTCACTAATCTTGGGTTGACCAAGTGGCATAGGCCATTTTCATTCTGGTATAATCTGGTTTTGACCTGTGGCATAGGACATTTTCAGTTTGGTATATTGTTGGTGGCATTCAAGGGTATTGATAGAGTAAAGAGGGGTCAGACTGTTAAAGCCATCATGGGGTTTAGGTACCTTAATTTTGATATGGGTAGTTGGTGTTGGCAAGGTGGTTGTTAAAATGGCATTTTGAAGTTTTTCAGGTTCTGCATGTCATTGGGCACGTAAAATGAATTGTTTGGGAAGGGTGGTATGTAATTGCTTTTATTTTTGGTGGTTGTGGTTGAGTATCCTTGCTCTAATGGCAGGTGATGCTTTGGTAAGCATTAGGTAATTGCCAGGGGCTGGTAATGCCCTAGTAATTATTGTACACCAAATGATGTTTGGCCTTATCCCCTCAGGGTGGCTAACTGATGGAAGTTGATGGTAAGGGGGAACAGCCTGGGCAGGCTGGTGGCGGAGAAGAAGGACAGGCTTGCCCTCTTCTGTTCCCCCTCTGGTGTCTGGTGGTGCATTTCAAGGAGTTTTGTTGAATAGATAAGCAGGCGGAGGTAAGGACACTACTTATTTGGTTTGATGGTAATTCAGTGAATGGTTTATGAAGCTTCATAAGTAAAGTAAGTGAGCAAAGGTATGGATGCTGCTTACTGGGTCAGATGAGCAGGTACGCTGTCCTGATTAACATTATAAGGATGTTTATAAGTAAAGTTCCTGATTAACATTACAAGGAGGTTTATAAGTAAAGTAAATGAGCAAAGGTATGGACGCTGCTTACTGGGGCAGGATGAGCAGGTACACTGTCCTGATTAACATTGCAAATATGTTTATGCTGTGTTTAGAATAGAATACACTATGTTCAGTTGTATTTAACAAATTTTGGTAATCAAAGTTATGTTATGGAAGTTTTAATAAAGGACGTCAAATGTCATTCGGTGTGTTGTGTTTATTGAAGGGGACAGGGACAAATGAGGCTTAGCAACAAGCCAAGTTGTCCTGGGACATGTTCAAGGGGGTGTTAGGTTGATATTAATGGGAGTTCAATGGGTTGGGGTGGTGAAAGGGTTAAACAGTGGGAGGGTGTATTGGAAGGAAATGAGATAAGGGTGGGAGGTGCTTAAGGGATTTAGATGAGTGTAGCTGGGTAAGTCATCACATTTTGGCATGAACTTGCTACTCTCCCATTCTTCCTTTTTTGTTGGCAGATTGGTGGGATTGTGGTTATTTTATTCCGGTAGGCAGAGAAGAGGGACAGGCTTGCCCTCTTCTGTTCTCCCTCTGGTGTCTGGTGGTGCATTTCAAGGAGTTTTGTTGAACAGATAAGCAGGCGGAAGTAAGGACGCTGCTTATTTGGTTTGAAGGTAATTCAGTGAATGGTTTATGAAGCTTCATAAGTAAAGTAAGTGAGCAAAGGTATGGATGCTGCTTACTGGGTCAGATGAGCAGGTACGCTACCCTGATTAACATTATAAGGAGGTTATGAAGTAAAGTAAGCGAGCAAAGGTATGGACCCTGCTTACTGGACAGGATGAGTAGTAAGCTGTCCTGATTAGCATTATAAGGATGTTTATAAGTAAAGTAAGTGATCAAAGGTATGGCATCTGCTTACTGGGGCAGGATGAGCAGGTATGCTCTCCTGACTAACATTGCAAAGATGTTTATGCTGTGTTTAGAATAGAATACACTATGTTCAGTTGTATTTAACAAATTTTGGTAATCAAAGTTATGTTATGGAAGTTTTAATAAAGGTCGTCAAATGTCATTCGGTGTGTTGTGTTTCTTGAAGAGGACTGGGACAAATTACATTCACATTTTTAGACTGCCTGAAAAAACAGAAGGAGAAAAGATGATCAACTTTCTTACTGTCTGGATTCCTAAGACTCTGAATTTATCTGAAGCTATGTCATATGGTATAGAAAGAACACACAGGTCTGTAGTTTCTACTTTAGCAAAAACTAACTCTTCACTGAAATCATGTATTAAGTTCTTCTCATCTCAAGACAAGGAGCTAATACTTAAAACAGCCTGGTCCAAATCTCCTTTTAAACTGGAAGACAAACTAATAAGATTTGATAATGACTATTCCGATGCTGTGAAGAATAAAAGGAAAAGTTTTTTTGTCTCATAAAAAAAAAAAGTAATAAAAGACAGTTTAAGGTGCATTAGCTCTTTCCTGACAGGCTCAAATTATTCCTTCTGGATGAACTTAGACACTTTGAAGATCCACTGTTACTAAAAAAACAAAAAAAAAAATTCTGGACCAAACCGAAGATATGAACTGGAATAGTACCTTGAAGAGACAAGTAGAAGTAAATACCTGGAAATACAATGAGAAGAAAAAGGAACTAAAGGACAAATGACTCTTTGCTTTAGTACACCTTTGATGTTAACTGTTTTAATAACAAAATTATTTTTCCATGACAAAGTTTACCAATTCAGTTCCTGGAGATATAGGTAAAAGGAATGAAAAAAGAAGTTATGTATTTACCATAAGATTCTATCTGTGTTGTCCATCTTCATTTATCCTTGATATATGGGTTTGATTCTGATATCAGAACTGACTCAGCCATTACTTCAGCTTGCGCAGACCAAAAACTCTCGAGCTTTATCTTTACCCACAATTCCCCAGTCCCAGTTACCTCAGATCAAGTTTGCAGATTAGAAATAATGTGTAATTAAGGATTCCTTAATGGAAACCATATCTGCTATGTTTTGATACATGTAATAACCACTATGAAAGTATCCATTCCACCAAAAAAAAACTACAAAGGTCAGGGGATGGAGGGAGGGTAGTCAAGGATAAATGAAGATGGACAACACAGATGGAACATTATGGTAAGTACATAACTTCTTTATCTGATGTTGTCAATCTTCATTTTATCCTTGACATGTGGGGCAGAGTCCCCAGCTACCTTAGACCTTGGGAGGACCCATGGAAGGATATTTCTGAGCACCATTGAACCAAAGGATGCTCTTCCCCTAGAGACCAAATCCAATTTGTAATGAGTAATAAACATATGAAGAGAAGCCCAAGTAGCAGATGCACATATATCATCCATTGAAGGTCTAGATTGAAACACTGCTGAAGTGGAAAAAGATCTTGTAGAATGTGCCTTCATAGGTTTAGGCAAGGCAATTTTATTTTTGTCATAAAAAAGAAAATGTAGTCCTTGAGCCATCTGCCTAAAGTCACTTTGCTGACAAGTTTACCAAAACCAGCACTTGAGAAGGACACAAATAGTTGATCAGACTTTCTGATGTCTTTAGTTCTGTGAAGATAAAAGCATAATTGTCTGTGAACATCTAGTAAATGTAAGAGGTATTCACCTCTGTTCAAAACGTTTGGAAAGAATATCGACAAATTAATAGACTGATTGATATTAGACTCTGACACCACTTTAGGTACAAAGGTGGGATTTGTTCATAAGGTAACTCTATCTTTGTGAACAATCAGATAAGGTGGTTTATATGATAGGGCCTGAATTTCTGAAAGTCTTCTAGCAGAGGTTATTGCCACCAAAAATAATGTTTTCCCAGACAAAAACATTAAATTACAGTCTACATATGGTTCAAAGGGAGGACGTATGACCCTAGGCTTAGGTTTCAAGGAGGAGTAGGATCCTTAAAAGGGTGTTTTAGCAATAGAGTCCCTTTTTAAAATGCCTTACAATGTTTATAAGAAGGCAGGGAATGTTCTTCCAAACCATCATGGAAGTTTGAAATTGCTGTTAATTGAATTCTGATGGTAGAAGGGGTAGCTCCTGCACTCAAAAGACAGGCTAAGAAGTCTAAAATATTTTCAATAGAAGCAGAGAATGGGTCAATATTTTTTTTCATGAGCCCAAATGGTAAATCTCTTCTATTTACTAGAGTACAGTTTCCTGGTGGAAGGCTTCTGAGAAGCTAAAAGAATTTTGCAAACAGAGGAAGAGGGTTAAGATGCCTGGTAACTAGTGGAATTGGAGGAACCATGCTGTTAACCTGAAGTTCAGAATATCTGGATGGACTAGTCCATCTGGATGTGACAGATGATCTGGAGCCAGATCCACAGTCCAAGGTCATTGAATCAGATAAGGCCAAAGAAAGGGGAACCATATCTGTCGAGGCCAATAATGTGCAATGAGAATTACATTGCTCTTCAGCCTGAGTGCTTTCTGTAGAACTTTTGGAATTAGAGGTATCAGGGGAATGGCATATGATAGTCTGCCACTATTGGATTGAGAGACCACTCATGAGGCAGAAGAATACATTTGTTCAATTTTTTCTGCTATCACATTGGAACTCCCCAGAATGTGCATCGCTATCAGAAAGCAGTTGGAAGAGGTCACCCACTGCCACACTGTGAGTGCTTCTCGGCAAAGGGGATAAGACTTGGTTAATCCCTGTTTGTTGATGTACCAAACTACTAACATATTGTCTGTTTGGAATGCAATTGTTGCCAGATGAGGAGCTGATTGAAAGGCTTACAATGCTAAAAGAACCACTCTTAGTTCCAGAACATTGATATGCAAGTTGGCCTCTAAGTGGAACCAAGTGCCCTGGACAGTCTTGCCAAGAAAATGCCCACTCACACCATCTGGGAGGTATCTGTGGTCACTATGGTCTTGGGCTCTGGGAGGATGAATGGGAGGCCCAGGATGATTTCTTTGAAATGAATCCACCAAGTTAGATCCTTCCTGCAATGATTGGTAATTAGAATCTCATCCAACATGGGTTGGTATAGCAAGGACTACTGAGATGCCAGTGGCCATTGTAGAATTCTTATGTGAAATCTGATTAGAGGAACTAGAATTATTGTTGCTGCCATTGATCCTAGAGCCTATAAGATTAGTTGAGTGGGTACTTTCTTTTTTGTGGATTATTTTCTGAACCTGAGATATAATTTTTTGAAGTCTTGCTGGAAGAAGGGATGCCAATGTTGAAGTCATATTCAGTACTGCCCCTATAAACTCTAATCTCTGAGTTGGAGCCAGTTGGGATTTTTCATGATTTACCACTATTTCTAGGTGCACACAGGTCTTGAGAATGTAATCCCTTGCCTCTATCATTCAATATCTGGTCAGAGTGGTAATGAGTCAGTCATCTAAGAATGCAAACACTCAGAATCCCTGCAGTCTCAGGCGAGCTGGTACTACTGCCATACTTTTGGTGAACACCCTTGGGACTGTGGTGAGGCCAAAGCGCAGCACTCAGAATTGGTAATGACTGGCTCCTAGCTGGAAGCAGAAGAATCTTCTGGAGAATCTGTCCATTTGTATGTGGTAACACACATCCTGAAGATCTGTGGAGCACATCCACTCATCCTTTCCCAAAAGGAAAGAGTGGACTATAATGTGACCATCTGGAATTTTGTTTGATGAACAGATTTGTTCAGCACACTGAGATCCAAAATTGGTCTCCAATCCCTTGTCTTTTTTGGCACTAAAAAGAATCTTGAGTAAATTCCGGATCCTCTCTGGTCTGGTGGAACCTCTAGGATAACTCTTTTGTCTAGCAGTTTTTGAATTTCTAGAACTGCTAGTGCCCTCTGATTGGGTGGAACATCAGGGATTTCCTTGCAAGTGGAGGGTTGGAAAAGGGTGTGGTATAACCTCTGGATAGGATCTGCTGACCCAAGAATTTGTCGTTATATTTATCCATGCACTTTGGTGCAAGGATAAGTGTCCCACAACTGCCTCCAGAGGAAGACAATTGGGCTTCCCTTCAGGAACATTGAAAGGGCTTATCTGGAAATCAGACCATAAAGCCCTGAGTCTGTGGAACACCACTGCTACGTGGAAAGCATCTTCCATTGTAGTTCCCCCCCCTCTGCTCCTGGGAGAATCGGTAGCATGTGTGTCCTGGAAAGGCCTTTTGGATCTTCTGAACCACATTTTTTTCCACCACTCCTTTGATTCCTGGAAAAAGAGCTTTGTGAAGTGGAAAATGTATGCCCACTGCAGAAAGAGTCTTACCATCCTTTTCACACATGGATAAAGTCTCTCTTAACTTTTGGACCAAAAAGAGAAGATCCATCAAAAGGAGCATTGATGAATGAAAATTTAAATGGTTATGCAAAGTCACAAAGGTGCATCCAGGAATGTGTTCTTATGGCTATGCCTAAAACCACTGTTCAGGTAATCCCTTCAGCTGCATGTGCAATAAGCCTCATTGACAAATTTGACATGGACTCTAGGGTAGCCAACTGGGAAGCAACTTTGTCTTGGACTCCCACAGTAACAGGTCCTGTGAGCATATAGGACAATTCCTTAATCAGGTCCCTCTGGAGTTTGATAAAATGTGCCAGAAAATTCAAAGACTTTAAAGCACGGGGTGATAAAGAGTAAACTAGCTTTCCAAACCTATACTATGACCAGGACTCTCTATTGGGATGATGGATAGAGAAACAGCGAATTCCTTTTTGGTGGCAGTCACCACAACCATGGCATCTACTTGTAGACCTTTAGGCCAGAATTTCTTGTCCTTGGTAGTCGATAACATTTTGTCTGGTCTTGTGGGAATAGGTTCAGTGGTGTTTGGCACCTTCCATGCCCTCTGTGAGATCAACCGAATGAGCTTGTCAGCAGACAGAGTCACCCAAGAGGTAGACAGGTGAGTACCAAAAGCCTGCAGGTACATCGATTCTTCCAAGGAAGGATTTTGGGACCTCTAGTCACCTCTCTTTTTTAAACTTTCCAGGGTGTCTCCAAAGGAGACATCATCGGGGTGGCCTTGGTACCCTTCCCCTTTATCAAATCAGTGTCTTCTGTGACCAATTCCTGTGGGGAATCTAAGTGCGTCCTCTTCCACTTTCTCTTTTGAGAAACCTCCTCAGGGGGATGGTATGTGCAGTTATCAGTAGAGGACAGAGCATGAGTCTGTGGGTCCTGCAGATTTGGTCCTCACTGCCCCAGTGAAGAAACAGGTTGAATAAGAGACCATATGGATGGAATGTGCTCTGAGGAGGATGGGAATGACTGAGTGACTGCTGTGGACAAAGCCCTCTCCGTTGCCTCAAAGGCTGGCCCCCTCTGAAGAAGGAAGGCAGCCCAGAAAAGAGAAAAACTGCCTCGGAACAGTGGTCACTCCCTGTTTCAGCAAAACAGCCACTGAAGGAAAAGCCAGTGCCAAGCTGCACATGCTGAAGCTTCAAGATGCAGCGATGGCTCTAAAAACTGGAGTAAACCCTGACTCCTCAGAGCTGACAGGACAGATGCAGCCCCAGGAGGTCTCCATATCCAACAGAGCAAAAGAACTGAGGGAAATAACTGGTTCCAAAGGAAGGGATATCTCCAGAACCAATACAGTCAGCACCAAAAGGCTTGGAGCTGACATCTCTAAAACTTCAGAGGAGGTCAGAGGAGGAATAGCAACAGGAGTGGAAACAGTTCCTAGACCAAAGGGATTGGAGCTGAAGGGAGTCCTGTAAGTCCTTCCTCTTGTCCACTGAATGTTATTCACTAGTCTCTCCAAATCAAACTCAGTGAGACTTTTGGTGGAATGGATAGAGGTTTGAGAAGGATAGTTTGGTCTCTGTAAAAAGAACTTGGACAGTTCACCAGTAAAAGTGTCAATAGAAGTCAAATAGACCACTCTTGGCAATTCAGGTAGTTGAATTGTCTGTGCCAATGCAGTTAGATCTGAAGATAAGGTGTCCTGAGTTGAAATTTGACTCTCATGTTGTGTCTGAGCTCTGGTCAGTGTTTTAGGAGCCATAACAGCTGTTGGCACTGATAAAATCTTTTCCAGCACTGAAGATTTAGACTGACCTTCCATCGGATCCAAAGTGCTTTGTAGAGCTGATGATTTATGCTTTTTATGAGTCGATTCTGAAGGGGGAGATGGAACCAACAGTCTCCTCATTTTAGACTTTTCTAGAGATGAAGAAGAAGAAGGTGGAGAAATATCAGATTTCCTCTTTACAGCAGATATGGTTTCCTCAAAGGCTGACAGAATTAAGCCCTTTAAGATTAATTTATTTTTCCTATTGACAAGGGCTCTGTGGCTAAATCTGTGGCAAATGCTGCAGAGTGTTGTAAGTCACTAAAGGTTTAAGAGGGCAATAGTCTAAATATGTCCCGGTTCTCTTGTATGTGGTCAAGACATGCCCAGAGTCTGTGCAAAAAGAGATGGACAGGTATGTGCATAACATCAACCTGGAATCAGGGAGTATGTGTAGAAACAGTTAGTGTTAACAAACAATTCCTCTACAGGTATACCAGGTAAGAGGTGTATACTGCAGGTAAAACCAGTTCATTTATATAGTTGTCGAAAGCCATACCACTGTCCAAAGTAAGGCAATAGGGTAGTGTACTAATACTTGTAAGGTACAGATAACAGCATGACTAGGAAAGTAATTTGAACTACAGGAATATACTAGTTGTTAATTGACATCTTTCTCTCCCCCCACCATATCCGCAACAATAAACTAAATACCCAACTCAATTGGTATGTGCTGACTTAAATGTAATGTTGGGAAATATGTCCTATTGTTCAATAATTATTTAAATCTGTTTCTATGCATATGCTATGTTGAAATACTCCCACGCTGGTGGCATGGTGCTATCAACATACCTGCATGCTGTTGTAATTACCACTGTGTTCCCCTATATGCATGTGTTCTGTTTGCTATGCAACTGTTCCATTTCTGGTGTCTGGGTTAATGGGAACATCTCTGGGTGTGGGCACAGACAGGAACCTGTCACCCATCACCAGGTCCAAGTCATGGTGCATAGTGAGCTCAACCAGCAGTTTGGATACCTGCTATGCCAGCTTGAGGGCCATGTGTCGCAACTAGAGGGTCAGCCTGGCTCTCTGATTCAGCCCCCAGCACAGCCACCTACGGGGCTGTGAAGGTGCAGTGGTGACTGCCCATGGTTGGGGACCTCAGTACCACTGTTTCCACTAGGGGGCTCATGAGCTTCTGATTTCCTAACACCCCTCCACATCAAGGTGTTTACCCCCCACATGTGTCATATACCGCCCCTGTACAGGTCCTGTTTGTCTTGTCTGTTAACCCACCCAACCTACCTCCCCAAATATACCTACTATCCCTCCCCAACATCCCACTCTCACCTGAAAAAAAAACAAAAATGGCAATCTGTACCCCACAAAAAAATCTCACCCCATACATAGCAATCCATTTTGCACACGTGTTCACTGGATACATGCAACCTGTTCTAATTGGCTACACAACATATTATTGTTGTCCTCTCACCTCTCTCAAAGATTTGAGTGTCCAAATCAATCTCCCAATTCAATGTATATGCACAGCTGCTGCTATAGATGAAACGGGCAGCTATGGACCTTCCCTACAACCTTCCTGCACATCCCTAGCTATTTTCCTTACTGTCTTTCCCTCTTTGTGCCCCTTTTGTACCACTTTCCTAACAACCCGTTTTCTTATCTTTTAAAAAAATTACCACAGGGGTAAGCAGGAATAAGCACTTTAAAGCAGCAGTAAGTGGGTTTAATCCTGTATGCGTAGAGGGTAACCAAAGCTTACACAGGTTAAGCAATTGAGAAGCCAGATCAGTATAAGAAACTGTAACCGGAAGTTAGCAGTGCTTACCTCCGTGCAAACCCTTCAAACCCGCTTACAGCTGCTTTAAAAGTGCCTTAATCACTCTGTCTCCAATGGCCCTTGTTCTACCCAAAAACAAAATAAACAGTCTCTGCAAGGCTCAAACCAAGAATCCTGCACACAATAGCCAAAGTGATTTACCACTAAGACATGTCAGATATACATAACCCTGATGTTTTCACAAACATATCATCAAGTGCAGTCATTCAACAGTACAGGAAATGTATTTATACATGTAGATGTATGTGTGTGAATTTCTATGTCTATAAATAAAAAAAAATAAAAAAATATATATAAATATATATATATATATATATATATATATATATTAATCTACACACACACACACACACACATATATATATATATATATATATATATATATATATATATATATATATATATATATATATACATATATATATATATATATATATATATATATATATATATATATATATATATATGGTTCTGGGACTGATGCTCGATGGTGATTTTCACTGAAGGCTCAATGGCTGGGCATATCTACGTGAAAGTGCTTTTAACCAAAAAAGCACTTTTGCGTATGTATCCCCTGAAGCCAGAGGGACTTGTGGGGAATGACTGTTGTGGAGATCATACCATGGTGCAGGTAAGGGAATTTTTCCATTTACCCACTGTAGTGCAATCTAGGAGTGAGAAAATTAAATTAGAGGGGGTGTGGTGTACACAGCCCCCCCACATGAGGGGTGTAGGAGGGTGTAGTCCCCCGGCATAAACACCTTTTTGTTGTTTTTCCTCTTTTTTTTTGATGCACTTTAACGAAAGTGCTTTTTCGGTAAAACCGCTTTTGTTAAAGTGCGTTCGGTGATTTTGGATTAAGACTGCTGAACTTTCATTCAACAGTCCTAGATATATATATATATATATATATATATATATATATATATATATATATATATATATATATATATATATATATATATATATATATATATATATATATATATATATATATATATATATATATATATATATATATATATATATATATATATATACATATGCATACAGCCATAAATATATATGTCTACATATACATATATATATATATATATATATATATATATATATATATATATATGTGTGTGTGTGTGTGTGTGTGTGTGTGTGTGTGTGTTTGTGTGTGTGTGGGTGTGTGTGTATACAGATATATATCTATAGATATAAAAGAGAACATAACAAATACATATATGACCACATGCACCGTTAATGGAGGTAAGGGGGCCCAAGCAACATACGTCTTGTACGTATCGATATTCCTGCCCCCACATCCAAACAGCTCTGCCCTGCAATACAATACCAACTGTTGAAAATCCCATAACCAGGACCTGACACAACATTGGCACAGGATGTTATCAGTATTCCATCCCACCTGTATGATGTCAGGCTGTTATCAATAACATATCATGCAGTACAGTCTGGCTACCATATGGAATTTACAATGTGGAAGCAATAAACATTCCTAAGATACATATACACAGACACATATATGCAGATACACACACACACGCACACACACACACACATATATATATATATATATATATATATATATATATATATATATATATATATATATATATATATATATATATATATATATATATATATATATATATATATATATATATATATATATATATGGGTCTATATTAGAACATTGAAGTGTTAACACATGGAATTTTCTAATATCGACCCCTATTCAGCGAACGCTTGAAATTGTGAAGCTGCAGAACACCGAATATTTTCCTAGGGAAAGTATTCAGTGGGTCATTTCTGCGGCTTCACTATTTCTTCAACTGTGGTGCGAAGGTGACGGACCAGGTTAAGGTAAGTGTGCGAATGGACCGAAGTAAGGTGAGTGTGCGATAGTTAGGGTCCTTAGGGTTAGGGAGCGGGTAAGGTGAGTGTGCATTAGTTAGGAACCTTAAGGTTAGAGTTGGGTTAATGTAAGTGGATATCTAGTAGTGTATGTCCGGTTTAGTGTAGGGTTTTGTGAATTGTGTTTGTGTGGATTATGTATTTTGGTGTGCTTGTGCTGAATGTGTGTTTTCTTGGAACAGCAAATTTTTACCCCTTGGAAAAAAATTTGCTGTTCTATTTGAGTATATTACATTTCGAGATTCCAAGGTCAAGCTTATGGTGTTCGATATTTTGGAATTTCGATAATGTGATATAGACCCTATATATATATATATATATATATATATATATATATATATATATATATATATATATATATATATATTTATATGTAACTAAACATACACACATACAGATATGTATAGGAAAATACATATGTAGAGGTGCACACCATACGGAACAGCCAGTATTCCCACAGTTGCCACATTACCAACTGGACACTGTATGAGTCACCCATACAAATGACAATTGTTGCCTTCAGCATATACCCACAGAGAGGTCAAAGGATATAACACCACACAGGTTTGCATACATGAGAAAGCTTTATTTGTGTACTATTATAGTTGTATATGCCATGTCATATAGCTGTTTAGACTCTGAAATACATATAAACAGACTAATGCAACTCTCAAACAGATGAATTAATACAGTATTCCAGAAAGCATTACATATGCTGCTGTCCAGGCCAAGGCCTTCAAGTAGTACAACAGTAAAGACAGACTGAGCCGCAGGATAACAATCAATCAACAGTAAGTAATGCAAATGTATAGTCCAGCAGCCACAATCTACACTCTGTATGCAATCCCTATGGGATAAAGAACTCAGTTAACACAATGGGATGTATCTGTTACATAACAAGGCATAGCTGAAACCATCACAATCACACTGACAAACAGAACAGTCTGTATGGCAGGAAGCAGTAGGTCTGCATTTACCCAATGTGAATTGGATGATAATGTACATCCAGATACCTTAAGGCAGCTTACCCTGATACCCCCACATGTTGTAACAGCCTAGGTTAGTTATGGTGCATCCCCCCCATCGACTGATGTACAGGGCCATATACCACTGTTACATACACTGGCCTCT